>NW_023994908.1:25000-182606 GCF_015586225.1 Lucilia sericata | reverse complement strand
CAATACTTATACCAATTTTATATGGATATCTTAATTTAGTAATGAGTTATGTGCGTTTAAGTGATTTTCGAGAGGGGAACCTTGTATGGGAGCTATGACCAAAGATGGACCGATCATGAAAAAATGTTCAAATAACATTTCTGTGTACAAAAATAGTATTTATGCCAAATGTTTTATGGGTATCACTATTTGATAATGAGTTATGTGCCTTTAAATGATTTTCTGAAAGGGACCTTGGGAGCAGTGATCAATTATGGACCGATAGGAAAAATCTTTCACAGTAAATTTCCTTGCGTATGAGCAATACTTAAACCAAATTATATGGATATCTTAATTTAATAATGAGTTATGCGCGTTTAAGTGATTTTCGGGAGGGACCTTGTATGGGAGCTATGACCAATTATGGACCGCTCGGAGAAAAATTGCACAGTAATATTTCTGTGCATATGAGTAATACTAGTACCAAATTTTATATGGATATCTTAATTTAGTAATGAGTTATGCTCGTTTAAGTGATTTTCGGGAGGGGACCTTGTATGGGAACTATGACCAATTATGGATCGGTGGAACAAAAATTTCACATTTTATATGGATATCTTAATTTAGTAATAAGTTATGCGCGTTTAAGTGATTTTCGGGAGGGGACCTTGTATGGGAGCTATGACCAATTATGGACCGATGAGAAAAAACTTTCATAGTAAAATTTCCTTGCGTATAGAAATACTTATACCAAATTTTATATGGATATCTTAATTTAGTAGTGAGTTATGCGCGTTTAAGTGATTTTCGGGAGGGGACCTTGTATGGGAGCTATGACCAATTATGGACCGATCAGAAAAACTTTCACAGCAAAATTTCCTTGCGTATGAGCAATACTTATACCAAATTTTATATGGATATCTTAATTTAGTAATGAGTTATACGCGTTTAATTGATTTTCGGGAGGGGACCTTGTATGGGAACTATGACCAATTATGGATCGATGGAACAAAAATTTCACATTTTATATGGATATCTTAATTTAGTAATGAGTTATGCGCGTTTAAGTGATTTTCGGGAGGGGACCTTGTATGGGAGCTATGACCAATTATGGACCGATCAGAAAAAACTTTCACAGTAAAATTTCCTTGCGTATGAGCAATACTTATACCAAATTTTATATGGATATCTTAATTTAGTAATGAGTTATGCGCGTTTAAGTGATTTTCGGGAGGGGACCTTGTATGGGAGCTATGACCAATTATGGACCGATCAGAAAAAACTTTCATAGTAAAATTTCCTTGATAGCAATACTTATACCAAATTTTATATGGATATCTTAATTTAGTAATGAGTTATGTGCGTTTAAGTGATTTTCGAGAGGGAACCTTGTATGGGAGCTATGACCAAAGATGGACCGATCATGAAAAAAATGTTCAAATAACATTTCTGTGTACCAAAAATAGTATTATGCCAAATGTTTTATGGGTATCACTATTTGATAATGAGTTATGTGCCTTTAAGTGATTTTCTGAAAGGGACCTTGGGAGCAGTGATCAATTATGGACCGATAGGAAAATCTTTCACAGTAAATTTCCTTGCGTATGAGCAATACTTAAACCAAATTTATATGGATATCTTAATTTAATAATGAGTTATGCGCGTTTAAGTGATTTTCGGGAGGGGACCTTGTATGGGAGCTATGACCAATTATGGACCGCTCGGAGAAAATTGCACAGTAATATTTCTGTGCATATGAGTAATACTAGTACCAAATTTTATATGGATATCTTAATTTAGTAATGAGTTATGCTCGTTTAAGTGATTTTCGGGGAGGGGACCTTGTATGGGAGCTATGACCAACTATGGACCGCTCGGAGAAAATTGCACAGTAATATTTCTGTGCATATGAGTAATACTACTACCAAATTTTATATGGATATCTTAATTTATTAGTGAGTTATGCGCGTTTAAGTGATTTTCGGGAGGGGACCTTGTATGGGAGCTATGACCAATTATGGATCGATTAGCAAAAACTTCACAGTAAAATTTCCTTGCGTATAGCATTACTTATACCAAATTTTATATGGATATCTTAATTTAGTAATAAGTTATGCGCGTTTAAGTGATTTCGGGAAAGGACCTTGTATGAGAGCTATGACCAATTATGGACCGCTCGGAGAAAAATTGCACAGTAATATTTCTGTGCATATGAGTAATACTAGTACCTAATTTATATGGATATCTTAATTTAGTAGTGATTTATGCGCGTTTAAGTGATTTTCGGGAGGGGACCTTGTATGGGAGCTATGACCAATTATGGACCGATCAGAAAAAACTTCCATAGTAAAATTTCCTTGCGTATGAGCAATACTTATACCAAATTTTATATGGATATCTTAATTTAGTAATGAGTTATGCGCGTTTAAGTGATTTTCGGGAGGGGACCTTGTGTGGGAACTACGACCAATTATGGACCGATCAGAAAAAACTTTCACAGTAAAATTTCCTTGTGTATGAGCAATACTTAAACCAAATTTTATATGGATATCTTAATTTAGTAATGAGTTATGCGCGTTTAAGAGATTTTCGGGAGGGGACCTTGTATGGGAGCTATGACCAATTATGGACCGATCAGAAAAAAACTTTCACAGTAAAATTTCCTTGCGTATGAGCAATACTTATACCAAATTTTATATGGATATCTTAATTTAGTAATGAGTTATGCGCGTTTAAGTGATTCTCGGGAGGGGACCTTGTATGGGAGCTATGACCAATTATGAACCGATCAGAAAAAATTTTCACAGTACAATTTCCTTGCATATGAGCAATACTTAAACCAATTTTATATGGATATCTTAATTTAGTAATGAGTTATGAGCGTTTAAGTGATTTTCGGGAGGGGACCTTGTATGGGAGCTATGACCAATTATGGACCGCTCGGAGAAAAATTGCACAGTAATATTTCTGTGCATTTGAGTAATACTAGTACCAAATTTTATATGGATAGCTTAATTTAGTAGTGAGTTATGCGCGTTTAAGTGATTTTCGGGAGGGACCTTGTATGGGAGCTATGACCAATTATGGACCGATCAGAAAAAACTTTCACAGTAAAATTTCCTTGCGTATGAGCAATACTTATACCAAATTTTATATGGATATCTCAATTTAGTAATGAGTTATGCGCGTTTAAGTGATTTTCGGGAGGGGACCTTGTATGGGAGCTATGACCAATTATGGACCGATCAGAAAAAACTTTCACAGTAAAATTTCCTTGCGTATGAGCAATACTTATACCAAATTTTATATGGATATCTTAATTTAGTAGTGAGTTATGCGCGTTTAAGTGATTTTCGGGAGGGGACCTTGTATGGGAGCTATGACCAATTATGGATCGATGGAACAAAAATTTCACAGTAATATTTCTGTATGTGAGAGCAATACTTGTACCAAATTTTATATGGATGTCTTAATTTAGTAATGAATTATTTGCGTTTAAGTTATTTTCGGAAGGGGACCTTGTATGGGAGCTATGTCCAATTATGGACCGATCCAGAAATTTTTTTCTCTGAATGAATTCTATTCACATAAGATTTTAATTTGTAAAATTTTGTGAAGATTTTGACATTGTGACGGAAGTTATTAACGAAAAACCCATTTTCCGGGAATATGTACTTTTGTATGGGAGGTATATGAAATTGTTGACCGATTCTGACAATTTTCAACAGGAGTCAAGCCCTTGTGTAGAAGCGAATGTATGGTGATTTTCATGGAATTATATTGCATAGTTTTCGAGAAAATTACATCAGAATGTGTAAAAAATGCTTATTTTTTTCGATGTTGTTTCAAATTTTGATTCATAACTTTTCCCGGTGTAAACCGATTTTGCTTAATTTCAATACCAAACTGCCTAGGACAATAATAAATATTTTGAGTGAATTTCGTTAATTTTTGTTGCTTCCTGTTAACGTGAGAATGCTTTATACAGACAGACAGAAGGACGGACGGACGTACATAGCTAAATCGACTCAGAATTTCATAACGTCCAAGAATATATATACTTTGTTGGTTCTCAGATGAATATTTCTTGGTGTTACACACGGAATGAAAAAGTTATATATACCCTCTATCACCACTGATGGTGGTGAAGGGTATAACAAGTCAGAGTGCTATATTAGGCTGAGCCGAGTCTTAAATACCCTCCACCAGCTACTTATACATATATTAATACTTTTCTAATTGGTCAAATATTTGTAGAAATAAGTTTTCTCATGTCTTGAATAGAAAAAATACAAAGATTTAAACAGCTTAAATCTATTACAATTCCATGATTTATTGAACATTACAAACACCATTTTCTTTATATTTTTATAGCGCTTAGCGATATTGAGTATTTTGCATGTATGCATGTGTGTAAAAGATTTAAGGATTTTCAAAATAAATATATATAATTTTGTTCTACAAAATTGATAATGCAACTAGTTAAATACGGTTAAAGCGCTTTAGGGGCAGGACATAGTATGGGAGATATGACCAATTAAATGATTTTCTGGAGGGGACCTAGTATAAGGGCTATGACCAAATATGGACCGATCGTAAAAAATTCTTTAAGCTAAATTTCTGTTCATAAAAGCTATATTTCAGTCAAATTTTGTATCTATATCGTAATTTAGTAATAAGTAATGTGTGTTTAAGAGATTTTCTGAAGGGATCCTTGTATGGGATCGACTGCACCCATGTTATGGGTGCTATGACCACTTATGTATATAAAGACAAAATTTCAAAATTCTGTATCTATATCATTATTTGGTAATGAATATTGTGCATTTAAGTGATTTTCTGGAGGGGACCTAGTATAAGAGCTATGACCAAATATGGACCGATCGTAAAACAATTTTATAGTTTAATTTATGTATATAAGAGTAATATTTTTGCTAAATGTATAGATATCAATATTTTGTAATGAGTTATGTGCATTTAAGTGATTTTCGGGAGGGAACCTTGTATGGGAGCTATGACCAAAGTTGGACCGATCATGAAAAAATGTTCAAATAACATTTCTGTGCACAAAAATAGTATTTATGCCAAATGTTTTATGGGTATCACTATTTGATATTGAGTTATGTGCCTTTAAGTGTTTTTCTGAAAGGGACCTTGGGAGCTATGATCAATTATGGACCGATAGGTAGACAAATTCACAGTAATATTTGTCTGTATATGAGCAATGCTTGTGCTAAACTTTATATAAATATCTTAATTTAGTAATGAGTTATGTGCGTTTAAGTGATTTTCGGGAGGGGACCTTGTATAGGAGCTATGACCAATTATGGACCGATCAGAAAAAACTTTCACAGTAAAATTTCCTTGCGTATGAGCAATACTTAAACCAAATTTTATATGGATATCTTAATTTTGTAATGAGTTATGTGCGTTTAAGTGATTTTCGGGAGGGGACCTTGTATGGGAGCTATGACCAATTATGGACCGATCAGAAAAAACTTTCACAGTAAAATTTCCTTGCGTATGAGCAATACTTAAACCAAATTTTATATGGATATCTTAATTTAGTAATGAGTTATGCGCGTTTAAGTGATTTCGGGAGGGGACCTTGTATGGGAGCTATGACCAATTATGGACCGCTCGGAGAAAAATTGCACAGTAATATTTCTGTGCATATGAGTAATACTAGTACCAAATTTTATATGGATATCTTAATTTAGTAGTGAGTTATGCGCGTTTAAGTGATTTTCGGGAGGGGACCTTGTATGGGAGCTATGACCAATTATGGACCGATCAGAAAAAACTTTCATAGTAAAATTTCCTTGCGTATGAGCAATACTTATACCAAATTTTATATGGATATCTTAATTTAGTAATGAGTTATGCGCGTTTAAGTGATTTTCGGGAGGGGACCTTGTGTGGGAACTATGACCAATTATGGACCGATCAGAAAAAACTTTCACAGTAAAATTTCCTTGCGTATGAGCAATACTTATACCAAATTTTATTTGGATATCTTAAATTAGTAATGAGTTATGCGCGTTTAAGTGATTTTCGGGAGGGGACCTTGTATGGGAGCTAGGACCAATTATGGAAAGCTCGGAGAAAAATTGCACAGTAATATTTCTGTGCATATGAGTAATACTACTACCAAATTTTATATGGATATCTTAATTTATTAGTGAGTTATGCGCGTTTAAGTGATTTTCGGGAGGGGACCTTGTATGGGAGCTATGACCAATTATGGATCGATCAGCAAAAATGTTCACAGTAAAATTTCCTTGCGTATAGCATTACTTATACCAAATTTTATATGGATATCTTAATTTAGTAATGAGTTATGCGCGTTTAAGTGATTTTCGGGAGGGGACCTTGTATGGGAGCTATAACCAATTATGGACCGATCAGAAAAAACTTTCACAGTAAAATTTCCTTGCGTATGAGCAATACTTAAACCAAATTTTATATGGATATCTTAATTTAGTAGTGAGTTATGCGCGTTTAAGTGATTTTCGGGAGGGGACGTTGTATGGGAGTTATGACCAATTATGGACCGCTCGGAGAAAAATTGCACAGTAATATTTCTGTGCATATGAGTAATACTAGTACCAAATTTTATATGGATATCTTAATTTAGTAGTGAGTTATGCGCGTTTAAGTGATTTTCGGGAGGGGACCTTGTATGGGAGCTATGACCAATTATGGACCGATCAGAAAAAACTTTCACAGTAAAATTTCCTTGCGTATGAGCAATACTTAAACCAAATTTTATATGGATATCTTAATTTAGTAATGAGTTATGTGCGTATAAGTGATTTTCGGGAGGGGACCTTGTATGGGAGCTATGTATGAGCAACACTTATACAAAATTTTATATGGATATCTTAATTTAGTAATGAGTTATGCGCGTTTAAGTGATTTTCGGGAGGGGACCTTGTATGGGAGCTATGACCAATTATGGACCGATCAGAAAAAACTTTCACAGTAAAATTTCCTTGCGTATGAGCAATACTTATACCAAATTTTATATGGATATCTTAATTTAGTAGTGAGTTATGCGCGTTTAAGTGATTTTCGGGAGGGGACCTTGTATGGGAGCTATGACCAATTATGGATCGATGGAACAAAAATTTCACAGTAATATTTCTGTATGTGAGAGCAATACTTGTACCAAATTTTATATGGATTTCTTAATTTAGTAATGAATTATTTGCGTTTAAGTTATTTTCGGAAGGGGACCTTGTATGGGAGCTATGTCCAATTATGGACCGATCCAGAAATTTTTGACGGAAGTTATTAACGAAAAACCCATTTTTCGGGAATATGTACTTTTGTATGGGAGGTATATGAAATTGTTGACCGATTCTGATAATTTTCAGCAGGAGTCAAGCTCTTGTGTAGAAACGAATGTATGGTGATTTTCATGGAATTATCTTGCATAGTTTTCGAGAAAATTACATCAGAATGTGTAAAAAATGCTTATTTTTTTCGATGTTGTTTCAAATTTTGATTCATAACTTTTCCCGGTGTAAACCGATTTTGCTTAATTTCAATACCAAACTGCCTAGGACAATAATAAATATTTTGAGTGAATTTCGTTAATTTTTGTTGCTTCCTGTTAACGTGAGAATGTTTTATACAGACAGACAGGCAGACAGACAGACAGACAGACAGACAGACAGACAGACAGACAGACAGACAGACAGACAGACAGACAGACAGACAGACAGACAGACAGACAGAAGGACGGACGGATGTACATAGCTAAATCGACTCAGAATTTCATAACGTCCAAGAATATATATACTTTGTTGGGTCTCAGATGAATATTTCTTGGTGTTACACACGGAATGACAAAGTTATATATACCCTCTATCACCACTGATGGTGGTGGAGGGTATAACAAGTCAGAGTGCTATATTAGGCTGAGCCGAGTCTTAAATACCCTCCACCAGCTACTTATACATATATTAATACTTTTCTAATTGATCAAATATTTGTAGAAATAAGTTTTCTCATGTCTTGAATAGAAAAATACAAAGATTTAAACAGCTTAAATCTATTACAATTCCATGATTTATTGAACAGTACAAGCACCACTTTCTTCATATTTTTATAGCGCTTAGCGATATTGAGTATTTTGCATGTATGCACGTGTGTAAAAGATTTAAGGATTTTCAAAATAAATATATATAATTTTGTTCTACAAAATTGATAATGCAACTAGTTAAATACGGTTAAAGCGCTTTTAGGGGCAGGACATAGTATGGGAGATATGACCAATTAAATGATTTTCTGGAGAGGACCTAGTATAAGGGCTATGACCAAATATGGGCCGATCGTAAAAAATTCTTTAAGCAAAATTTCTGTTCATAAAAGCTATATTTCAGTCAAATTTTGTATCTATATCGTAATTTAGTAATAAGTAATGTGTGTTTAAGAGATTTTCTGAAGGGATCCTTGTATGGGATCGACAGCACCCATGTTATGGGTGCTATGACCACTTATGTATATAAAGACAAAATTTAAAAATTCTGTATATATATCATTATTTGGTAATGAATATTGTGCATTTAAGTGATTTTCTGGAGGGGACCTAGTATAAGAGCTATGACCAAATATGGACCGATCGTAAAACAATTTTATAGTTTAATTTATGTATATAAGAGTAATATTTTTGCTAAATGTATGGATATCAATATTTTGTAATGAGTTATGTACGTTTAACTGATTTTCGGGAGGGAACCTTGTATGGGAGCTATGACCAAAGTTGGACCGATCAGAAAAAACTTTCACAGTAAAATTTCCTTGCGTATGAGCAATACTTAAACCAGATTTTATATGGATATCTTAATTTTGTAATTAGTTATGCGCGTTTAAGTGATTTTCGGGAGGGGACCTTGTATGGGAGCTATGAACAATTATGGATCGATGGAACAAAAATTTCACAGTAAAAAAAATCACAGTAATATTTTCGTGCACATGTGGATATCTTAATTTTGTAATGAGTTATGTGCGTTTAAGTGATTTTCGGGAGGGGACCTTGTATGGGAGCTATGACCAATTATGGACCGCTCGGAGAAAAATTGCACAGTAATATTTCTGTGCATATGAGTAATACAGTAATATTTCTGTGCATATGAGTAATACTAGTACCAAATTTTATGTGGATATCTTAATTTTGTAATAAGTTATGTGCGTTTAAGTGATCTTTGGGAGGGGACCTTTTATGGGAGCTATGACCAATTATGGACCGCTCGGAGAAAAATCTTACAGTAATATTTCTGTGCATATGAGTAATACTAGTACCAAATTTTATATGGATATCTTAATTTAGTAATGAGTTATGCGCGTTTAAGTGATTTTTGGGAGGGGACCTTGTATGGGAGCTATGACCAATTATGGACCGATCAGAAAAAACTTTCACAGTAAAATTTCCTTGCGTATGAGCAATACTTATACCAAATTTTATATGAATATCTTAATTTAGTAATGAGTTATGCGCGTTTAAGTGATTTTCGGGAGGGGACCTTGTATGGGAGCTATGACCAATTATGGACCGATCAGAAAAAACTTTTACAGTAAAATTTCCTTGCGTATGAGCAATACTTAAACCAAATTTTATATGGATATCTTAATTTAGTAATGAGTTATGCGCGTTTAAGTAATTTTCGGGAGGGGACCTTGTATGGGAGCTATGACCAATTATGGACCGATCAGAAAAAACTTTTACAGTAAAATTTCCATGCGTATGAACAATACTTGAACCAAATTTTATATGGATATCTTAATTTAGTAATGAGTTATGCGCGTTTAAGTGATTTTCGGGAGGGGACCTTGTATGGGAGCTATGTCCAATTATGGACCGATCCAGAAAATTTTTTCTCTGAATGAATTCTATTCAAATAAGATTTTAATTTGTAAAATTTTGTAAAGATTTCGAAATTGTGACGGAAGTTATTAACAAAAAACCCATTTTCCGGGAATATGTACTTTTGTATGGGAGGTATATGAAATTGTTGACCGATTCTGGCAGTTTTCAGCAGTAGTCAAGCTCTTGTGTAGAAGCGAATGACTGATGATTTTCATGGAATTATCGTGCATAGTTTTCGAGAAAATTACATCAGAATGTGTAAAAAATGCTTATTTTTTTCGATGTTGTTTAAAATTTTGATTCATAACTTTTCCCGGTGTGAACCGATTTTGCTTATTTTCAATACCAAACTACCTAGGACAATAATAAATATTTTGGGTGAATTTCGTTAATTTTTATACCCTCCACCACCATCAGTGGTGATAGAGGGTATATATAAGTTTGTCGTTCCGTGTGTAACACCAAGAAATATTCATCTAAGACCCAACAAAGTATATATATTCTGGGTCCTTATGAAATTCTGAGTCGATTTATCTATGTCCGTCTGTCCGTCTGTCTGTCTGTGTAAAACACGCTCACGTTAAAACTAAGCAAAGGAAATCAACAAATCACCCAAAATATTTACTGTTATCCTAAGCAGTTTGGTATTGAAAATCAGCAAAATCGGTTCACAACGTAAAAAGCTATGAGTAAAAATTTCAGACTACCTCGCAAAAAAATTACGTTTTTTCATCATTCTTTTGAAGTTTTCTCATAAACTACCAAAGATATTTCGATGAATTTTGTCACACATTATTTTTTCATGGCAGTGATCAATTATGTTGAAAATCTTTACAATCGATCCAATATTTCCCATAGCCCCCATACAAAGGTATATATTCCCGTAAATTAGTTTATCGCTAATAACTCCCTCAAATATATCGGTATCAACACAACATTTTGCACATGCAAATATAATATGAACAGAAATCATACTGTCAACGCAGATCTCAGTCGGTCCACAATTGGCCATAGCTCCCATACAAGGTCCACTTCGGAAAATCACCTAAACGCACATATTTCATTGATGAATAAAGCTATTGTGATAAAATTCGAGTTAAACATGTTTTGTGTACATACAAATCATTCTAGGAAATTTTTTACGGATCGGTCCATTATTGGTCATAGCTCCCATATAACCCCATTTCCGAAAATCACTTAAAAATACATATTTCATTGTCAAATAAAGCTATCGTGATAAAATTCGACATAAATATATTTCGTATAAATATGAATTATTCCACTAATTTTTTTTCCGGATAGGCCCATAATTGGTCATAGCTCCCATATAAGATCCACTTCCGAAAATCACTTAAACACATATATCTCATTGAATTCTAAAGCTATTGGGATAAAATTCGACAAAAATACGTTTTGTGTACATTCAAATCATTTTACCAAATTTTTTATGGATCGGTCTATTATTGGTCATAGCTCCCATATAACCCCATTTCCGAAAATCACTTAAAAATACATATTTCATTGTCAAATAAAGTTATCTTGATAAAATTCGACACAAATATGTTTTGTCTTTATATGAATCACTCTACCATAGAGGGTCAGAGGTTATATATACCCTCTATCACCACTGATGGTGGTGGAGGGTATAAAAATACAAAGATTTAAACAGCTTAAATCTATTACAATTCCATGATTTATTGAACATTACAAACGCCATTTTCTTTATATTTTTATAGCGCTTAGCGATATTTAGTAATTTGCATTTATGCATTTGTGTAAAAGATTTAAGTATTTTCAAAATAAATATATATATCTATATATATATATATATATATATATATATATATATATATATATATATATATATATATATATATATATATATATATATATATATATATATATATATATATATATATATATATATATATATATATATATATATATATATATATAATTTTGTTCTACACAAATTGATAATGCAACTAGTTAAATACGGTTAAAGCGCTTTTAGGGGCAGGACATAGTATGGGAGATATGACCAATTATAGACCGATCGTAAAAAATTCTTTAAGCAAAATTTCTGTTCATAAAAGCTATATTTCAGCCAAATTTTGTATCTATATCGTAATTTAGTAATTTGTGTTTAAGTGATTTTCTGAAGGGAACCTTGTATGGGACCGACCGCACCCATGTTATGAACCGATCGTGAAAAAATCTTGAAATAGAATTTTTGTATACAAAATTAATATGTGGGCCAAATTTTTTATCAATAGCTTTATTTGGTAATGAGTACTGTGCGTTTAAGAGATTTTCGTAAAAGGACCTCGTATCGAAGCTATGACCAATTATGTATATAAAGACAAAATTTCAAAATTCTGTATCTATATCATTATTTGGTAACGAATATTGTGCATTTAAGTGATTTTCTGGAAGGGACCTAGTATAAGAGCTATGACCAAATATGGACCGATAGTAAAACAATTTTATAGTTTAATTTATGTATATAAGAGTAATATTTTTGCTAAATGTATGGATATCAATATTTTGTAATGAGTTATGTGCGTTTAAGTGATTTTCGGGAGGGGACCTTGTGTGGGAGCTATGACCAAAGTTGGGCCGATCATGAAAAAATGTTCAAATAACATTTCTGTGTACAAAAATAGTATTTATGCCAAATTTTTTATGGATATCACTATGTGATAATGAGTTATGTGCCTTTAAGTGCTTTTCTGAAAGGGGCCTTGTATGGGAGCTATGATCAATTATGGACCGATAGGAAAACAAATTAACAGTAATATTTGTCTGTATATGAGCAATGCTTGTGCCAAACTTTATATGAATATCTTAATTTAGTAATTAGTTATGTTCGTTTAAGTTATTTTCTGGAGAGGACCTTGTATGGGAGCTATGACCAATTATGGACCGATCGGAAAAATATTTCACAGTAATATTTTCGTACATATGTGGATATCTTAATTTTGTAATGAGTTATGTGCGTTTAAGTGATTTTCGGGAGGGGACCTTGTATGGGAGCTATGACCAATTATTTTCAGCAGGAGTCAAGCTCTTGTGTAGAAACGAATGTATGGTGATTTTCATGGAATTAGCTTGCATAGTTTTCGAGAAAATTACATCAGAATGTGTAAAAAATGCTTATTTTTTGGAGGTTGTTTCAAATTTTTATTCATAACTTTTCCCCGTGTGAACCGATTTTGCTTATTTCCAATACCAAACTGCCCAGGACAATAATAAATATTTTGGGGGAATTTCGTTAATTTCTGTTGTTTCGTCTTAACGTGAGAATGTTTTATACAAACAGACAGACAGACAGACAGACAGACGGACGGACGGACGGACATAGCTAAATATTATATATTTTGTATCATTTCAGAAATCGATGTTGTAGAACATTTATTAAGAAAATCACGTCAGAGAGGAACCTTTCCCTCTTTAATGATGTTTTGCAGAAACATTTATTTTTATCGATAACGGAAAAATATTAATAAAAAAATACATATTTCTCAAGTTTCATAAAACTACAAAAAATATAGCAAAGGAACGCATAATAAGCCGTTTTTGCACATTTAGTTTGAATTTCCTTTTTATGTTTTTCCCTCTAGGGGTAAACTTTCGAATACACATATCTCTGAAACTAAAAACTCATCGTCTAAAATATTTTTACTTAAGAACGAAAAAAATCAGACTAAAACATGGAAGTACAAATTTTTCCTGTTTTTTCGCCTTTTCTCCTATTTCGAAACGGAACTTTGCTACATAATACATAATTCAGACACTTTAAAAGCTTCATCAGAAATGTTTTTGCCTGAGTGCACTGAAAATTATCCATGCTCAACTTTACGAAAAAAAATTTCGTAACTTATATTTTCGTAATATTTACAAAAATTTCGTGTATAATATGAAATATTACTTAATAAAATCCTTTTCTATTTTTACGAAAGTACGAAAACCTTTCGTAATATTTGTTCATAAATTTTAGCGGAATTAAACATAATGATATTAAGTATATTATCATTAGATAAAACTACAACATTTTCATAACATTTAAGAAATAGTATAATATAATTGACGCACTATTTTCGTGTGGAGAATAATTATTAACTAAAAATAGAAAAATAATTTTAAAATTAACAAAAATGTTTGCATAAATTAATATTTCGTTAATTTTACCATATTTATTAAAAATTCACTTTTTTCAATTTATGTAAATCAATTTTTTTATATCCTCCACCACCATCAGTGGTGATAGAGGGTATATGTATATAAGTTTGTCATTCCGTTTGTAACACCGAGAAATATTCATTTGAGACCCAACAAAGTATATATATTCTTGGTCCTTATGAAATTCTGAGTCGATTTAGATATGTCCGTCTGTCTGTCTGTCTGTATAAACACGCTCACGTTAAAACGAAGCAACGGAACTTTATGAAATTCACCTAAAATATTCTTTGATATCCTAAGCAGTTTGGTATTGAAAGCAAGATCGGTGAAATAGGTTCAGAGTTATGAGTAAAAATTTGAGACAACCTCAAAAAAAATTGTGCTTTTTCACATATATATTTGATTTTTTTACAAAAACTACTGCAGATAAATTGATGAATTTTGTCAGAGATATTACTCTTGGTGCAAGGATCAACATTGTTCAAAATCGGAAAAATCGGTTCACAATTACATGTACCTCCCATACAAATGTACATATTCCCCGAAATTAATTTATTGATAATAGCTTCCGAAATAATGGTGATATATTTACGAAATTTTACAAATTTAAATTTATGCCAATAGAATTCCTATAAAGAAACAATTTTCTGAATCGGTCCATAATTGGTCATAGCTTTCATATAAGGTTACCTTCAGAAAAACTTTTAAACGCACATAACTCAATATCAAATAACGATATTCATACAAACTTTGGCACAAATATTGCTTTTATCTACAGAAATCCTACTGTACATTTTTTCACGATCGGTCCACAATTGTTTATAGCTCCCATACAAGGTCTCCTTTTCAAAATCACTTAAACGCATATTTCTCATTACCGAATAAAGGTATCCATACAAAACTTAGCACAAACATTGCTTTTATATACAGAATTGATACTGTAATATTTGTTTACGATCGGTCCGTAATAGGTCGTAGCTCCATACAAGGTCTCCTTTCGATAATCACTTAAACGCATACTCTTTACGAAATAAAGATATCCATAGAAAATTGGCACAAATATTGCTTTTATCTACAGAAATCTTATTATATTTTTTTTACGGTCGATCCATAATTCGTCATAGCTCCCATTTAAGGTCCCCTTTCGAGAATAACTTAAACGCATATTACTAACTAGCTGCGTGCACCCGGCGTTGCCCGGTTTTCTTCAAAAATTAAAGAAAATATTTTTCTATCTGTAATGACTTTTTTTGAAATAGATATCAAAATTTATCTTATAACGATAAAATAGTTATTTTATTTTTCTGCTTTTTTTTTAATCCTTAAAGTCAGTTTCTGGACCAAAAAGTCCCTTAAAAGTTTAGAAGTTTAAAATAAGCTTAAATTAGGAAATTTTGACGAATTTGTAGAAAAATTTAAAAAACTTTTTTTGGTTACACTGAAATCAGCATTTTCAATCACTTGGAGGGAACTAAGGACACTTTCAAAGGATTTGTTTTATTTTTGCAGTAGATTTAAAGAACTGTTTAGATTAAATTACGTCATACCGTACTTTGAATTGTAGTGCCCCTGGTGTAAATAGGCAAAAGTCTTCGGTGTTTATATAATATAAAATTTCAAGCGATTTTTTGCTGTTTGAAAAAGTTCTTGCAATTGAATAAAACTCTGAAACGATTATGAGAAATTCTGCACAAAATCATGAAAAATTTGGGCTCTTTGATTTCAAATTCCTTTAAAAAGAACAAAGTTACGTTTTTTTCTGCCCTAGGAAAATGTGAAGAATATTCGAATATTGACAGAGAAAACAAAACTACTTTTAATTTGACAAACAATTTTGAGTTGTTCATTAAATAGTAAAACCACCGTTTTTTCGTCTTTGTTTCTCAAAAATACATCCATTTATAAAAACGTATGTTTAAAAATATTTTTTTTATTCATTAGCTTTTATGCATCCGCACTTAAGTTTTAGATGGATTTAGATACCACTTATTAAATCCGAAGAAATAAAGGTTTAAAGATCAAATATCGTTAGATATACAAAAAAGTTACCAAATAATTTTACTTATTAAAATATTCACATCTTCCTCTAATTAAAAAATTTCGGAATTTGTTAATGGTAAATGGAAAATGTGTGCTGGAATTATTCAAAACCGTTATTTAAGTTGAAAAGTTTGGAATAAATACGGTGCTACATACGTGCAGAATTTTTGGTAAAAAGATATTGAAAGATGAATTCATCTACATTTTATATGAACAATGCTTTATATGCATCGTATCAGAGGTATACCTATATAAGATTTGCAAAAGTTCTGTCTTTCAGGACACTCTAATGAGTAGTCAAATACATATCATGGTTTTTTTATATTTGAGCTGCATTTACAAATGGCAACCGAATTTATATCAAGATAATTTTTGATGGTTTTTTAACTTATTGCAGATTTTTATTGTTATCTCGATTTAACAATAAATTTAAATTTTATATTTTTGTATGAAAAATATGAGTGATTACGGATCATTATTTTTTCTCGAATTGAGAGTTATTTAAAGTAAATTTTTAAACAGTTAACAGGTATAACAGGCCCGAAATTTGTGGTATAGGTATATTTATTCGGATTTAATGTATTAAACATTCTCTTCCTCAAACTCATGCTAAATTTCATGAAGCATAAAATCCAGATCAAAAGTTGATTCTAAAATACACTGTCTGTTGCCAAATGAAAATCGGTTCCCCACTTTAGTAGGGAGGGTATATTGGATTTGTGCTGATGTTTGTAACATACAAAAATATTCGTCCTAGACCCACCTTAAAGTATACCAATCGGCTTAGAATCGTTTTCTGAGTCGATTAAGCTATGTCCGTCCGTCCGTCCGTCTGGCTGGCTGTCCATGTAAACCTTGTGCGCAAGGTACAGGTCGCAATTTTCAAGATAATTGGATGAAATTTGGCAAGCACGTTTTCTTTGACTCAAGCCTATTGAAAATGGTTAAAATCGGTCCATTATTTCACCTAGCCCCCCTAGAACAGAACCCCCCGAAAAGGGCATCTGAGCTCATAATTATGTTAAATATGCAGATATATCCATAAAATACGGCACAACTAAGTTTTATAGAAGTCTTGATGACCCTGCCAAATTTCATAAAGATCGGGCCCCATTTGACCCTAGCTCCCATACAAAGTCCTCTTCAGAAAATTAATTGAATGTCCCAAATTAACTTATAAACACAGATATCGCGATGAAATTCAGCACAATAAAATATTATGTAAATATAAATATATTCACAAAATTTTATCGGGCTTGGTCCATATTTGCCCCTAGCCCCCATATAAAGCCTCTTTCAGAAATATTGAAGATAAATGCTTTATTATGAAAAATAAATCACATTTAATATTTATAACTGGTGTAGGGTATCATATAGTCGGCCACACCCGACTATACTTTCTTACTTGTTTATATTTAGCCTAGAAATTTGGTGTTACAGCTGTTCATTGTTATTCAAAAAATAAAAATGTGCGTAGCATCAAATCAATATCATATAGAGTTTTTTTTAACTTCTGAGGTTAGACCTATTAAATGCAAAATTTTATGAAAATAACTTTATTAGTTATGTAGTGGAAGAATAAAAAAAGTCTCATATATATTTATTATTATATTATTATTATTATTATTATTATTATTATTATTATTATTATTATTATTATTATTATTATTATTATTATATATTATAGGTTTTGAAGATGTAATGTGTCGTACTGTTCATTCCACAACATTCATTATAACAGATTTCATGAAAATCGACTCAGTAGTTTTTGTATGCCTGAACGTAAATTTGGTTTAATAATTATTTTAAAAAAAGTTGGTGTAAAAAGGGGCGTGGCGTCCGATCCAGATCCTGAGATTGGTATACCAATTTTCATGTAAATCGCTTCAGTAGTTTTCTGTAAGTCTCGAATGAAAATTTGCTATAACAATTATATAGAAAAGAGTGAGCATAAGAAGAATCGTGACGTCAAATCATGATTTTATATAGCCTATTGTTCCACTTTAAAATAGAATACAAGTGTTTTAAATTTCATGAAAATCGGTTCAGCAGTTTGTCCGTGAAAGCGTAACAAACAGAATTTCTCTTTCATATAATTATAGGAAAAGATATAGGTAAGGATAGTTTTATAAAAAGTGGGCGTAGAAAGAGGCGTGGCATCGGATCCAGTTCTTATATATAGCCTATAGTCCTTACCAAGCTTATACCTATCCGTATGCAAAATTTCAAGTTAATCGGTTTAGTAGTTTTTGCATATTGTGATTGCAAAATTGGAGTAATAATAGTTTTACAAAAAATTGTTCCTCTTGGGGTTAGATCTATTGGCTGCCCGAATTTCATGTAAATCGGTTCAGTAATTTTGTCGTGAAAGCGTAACAAACAAACAGTCTGTTTTATATATATATACTAGCTATACCCAGTGTGCTTTGATACCCTAAAAGCAATATAAATAAAAAATCTTCTTAATAATTTTGAAGATTCTAACTGAAATGTTTTCCAGAGATACATTTTTTCCGAACGTTAATTAAGATTTTAATGTAATCGGTGACAAATTAAAAAAAATCTAATATTTTTCCGGATATACGAAATTTTGTTTTTAATTCATATAGGCCAAGACCCCATTGAAAGTCCGCCCGTTATTCTCTAAATGTTCACATTAATGTCAAAGATCTTCATGTAGAATTTGAAGATTCTAGCTCTAATAGTTTCTCAGATATACGAATTTTTCTATTTAATTCATATGGGAACTCACAGCACCCAGATGAAAGTCCGCCCTTTTTTCTCCAAAATGTTCATATGTATAATAAAGTTCTTCTTCCAATATTTGAAGAATCTTGTTCTATTAGTTTCCCAGATAAGCGAAATTTTGTCTTTAATTCATATGTGAGGTGCCAAACCCCCCATTGAAAGTCCGCCCGTTATTCTCTGAATGTTCACATGAATGTCAAAGTTCTTCAATTAAAATTTGAAGATTCTAGCTCTAATAGTTTCTCATATATAATAATTTTCCTATTTAATTTATATGGGGGCTCCAAGCCCCCCATGACGAAAGTCCGCTCTTTTTTCTCCAAAATGTTCAGATGAATATTTAAGTTCTTAGTGCAAAATTTAGAATTTAGTTCTATAAGTTTCCCAGATAAACCAATTTTTGTATTTTATTAATATGGGAGGTTCTGCTCCCCTCATGGGTAGTCCGCCAATTTATTTCCCAAAATGTTTACATGGATATTAAAGTTACCCGTGCAAATATTAGAATATTTTTAATATTCTAATTGTAATAGTTTCCAAGATAAACGAATTTCTGTATTTAATTTATATGGGAGGTGCCACGCCCCCTAATGCTAATCCGCCTACTTTTTGTCTTAAATAATTATATTGATACTAAAGTTGCTCCGACAAAATTTGAAGACTCTCACTATTATATTATCTAGATATACTAATTTAATTTTCTTAATATGGGCGGGCACGTCGCCCAAAGATGAAAACAACAAAGGAGCCTAGAGCCCCGACATACAGGAAGAAACGGGAAAAGGGGAGGAAAAGCGGTAGCCGGGGAGCAGCGAGAAAGCACAAACAAACAAACGAACAGACAGAACAGACAGACAGACAGACAGACAGACAGACAGACAGACATACAGACAGACAGACAGACAGAAGACAGACAGAAAGAAAGACAGACAGACAGGACAGACAGACAGAAGACAGAAACGGACACAGACAGAAGACAGACAGACAGACAGAAGACAGACAGAACAGACAGACAGACAGACATACAGACAGACACACACACACACAACACACACACACACACCACACACCAAACACACACACACACACACACACACACACACACACACACACACACACACACACACACAAACACACACACCACAGACAGACAGACAGACAGAAAGACAGACAGACAGAAGACAGACAGACAGACAGACAGACAGACAGACAGACAGACAGACAGACAGACCGACAGACATACAGACAGACAGACAGACAGACAGACAGACAGACAGACAGACAGAAAGACAGACAGACAGACAGAGACAGAACAGACAGGCAGACAGACAGAAAGACAGAAGGACAGAAAGACAGAAGAAAGAAGACAGAAGACAACAGACACGACAGACAGACAGAACAGACAGACAGACAAACCAAAGACAAAAACACACACACACACACACAACACACCACACACACACACACCACAAAACCACACACACACACACACACACCACACAGACAGAAAGACCGACAGACAGAAAGACAGACAGACAGAAGACAGACAGACAGACAGACAGACAGAGACAGACAGACAGACAGACAGACGACAGACAGACAGACAGACAGACAGACAGACAGACAGACAGACAGACAGAAGACAGACAGACAGACAGACAGACAGACAGACAGACAGAAAGACAGACAGACAGACAGACAGAACAGACAGGACAGACAGACAGACAGACACATAAGACAGACAGACAGACAGACAGAAAGGACAGACAGACAGACAGACAGACAGACAGACAGACAGAACAGACAGACAGACAGACAGACATAAACATACATACATACATAGACATACAACAACAGACATAATACATACAGATACAGAATACAGACATACAATACATAGAACATACATACATACATACATACATACATACATACAGACATACATACATACATACATAAATACATACATACATACATACATACATACATACATACATACATACATACATACATACATACATAAATACATACATACATACATACATACATACATACATACAACATACATACATACATACATACATACATACATACATACATAACATAAACATACATACATACTACATACATACATACATACATACATACATACATACATACAATACATACATACATACATACATATAGATATAGGATAAGATATAGGTAAGGGTAGTTTTATAAAAAGTGGGCGTAGAAAGGGCGTGGCATCGGATCAAGTTCTTATATATAGCCTATAGTTCTTTCCAAGCTTTTACTTATCGGTAAGCAAAATTTCAAGTTAATCGGATTAGCAGTTTTTGCATATTGTGATTGCAAAATTGGTGTATTAATAGTTACACAAAAAGTGAGCGTAAAAAGGGGCGTGGCATACGATCAAGATCTTATATAGCCTATTGTTCCTTTTGGGGTTGGACCTATTAGCGGTCCAAATTGCATGTAAATCGGTTCAGTAGTTTTGCCGTGAAAGCTTAACAAACAAACACACAAACAAACAGTCTGTTTTATATATATATATAGGATTACCAAATAATGATATCCATAAAAAATTTGGCACAAATATTTAGTTTTGAATTTTGTCATACATATAGTTTGGGAATCTACTGAGTTGAAAATCGAAATCAGTCAACAATTTCTTGTACCACCATAGGGATTAAAAAATTGATTATTTTTCGCAAACAATTAAATAACAAGTCAGAGTGCTATATTCGGCTGAGCCGAATCTTAAATACCCTCCACCAGCTACTTATACATATATTAATACTTTTCTAACTGATCAAATATTTGTATAAATAAGTTTTCTCATGTTTTGAATAGAAAAAATACAAAGATTTAAACAGCTTAAATCTATTACAATTCCATGATTTATTGAACATTACAAACACCATTTTCTTTATATTTTTATAACGCTTAGCGATATTTAGTAATTTGCATGTTTGCATGTGTACGAAAGATTTAAGGATTTTCAAAATAAATATATACAATTTTGTTCTACACAAATTGATAATGCAACTAGTTAATACGGTTGAAGCGCTTTTAGGGACAGGACATAGTATGGGAGATATGACCAATTATAGACCGATCGTAAAAAATTCTTTAAGCTAAATTTCTGTTCATAAAAGCTATATTTCAGTCAAATTTTGTATCTATATCGTAATTTAGTAATAAGTAATGTGTGTTTAAGTGATTTTCTGAAGGGAACCTTGTATGGGGCCGACCGCACCTATGTTATGAACCGATCGTGAAAAAATCTTCAAATAGAATTTTTGTATACAAAATTAATATTTGGGCCAAATTTTTTATCAATAGCTTTATTTGGTAATGTGCGTTTAAGAGATTTTCGTAAAAGGACCTTGTATGGGAGCTATGACCAATTATGTATATAAAGACAAAATTTCAAAATTCTGTATCTATATCATTATTTGGTAATGAATATTGTGCATTTAAGTGATTTTCTGGAAGGGACCTAGTATAAGAGCTATGACCAAATATGGACCGATCGTAAAACAATTTTATAGTTTAATTTATGCATACAAGAGCAATATTTTTGCTAAATGTATGGATATCAATATTTTGTAATGAGTTATGTGCGTTTAAGTGATTTTCGGGAGGGAACCTTGTATGGGAGCTATGACCAAAGTTGGACCAATCATGAAAAAATGTTCAAATAACATTTCTGTGTACATAAATAGTATTTATGCCAAATGTTTATGGGTATCACTATTTGATAATGAGTTATGTGCCTCTAAATGTTTTTCTGAAAGGGTCCTTGTATGGGCGCTATAATCAATTATGGACCGATAGGAAAACAAATTCACAGTAATATTTGTCTGTATATGAGCAATGCTTGTGCTAAACTTTATATAAATATCTTAATTTAGTAATTAGTTATGTGCGTTTAAGTGATTTTCGGGAGGGGACCTTGTATGGGAGCTATGACCAATTATGGACCGATCAGGAAAAACTTTCACAGTAAAATTCCCTTGCGTATGAGCAATACTTATACCAAATTTTATAAGGATATCTTAATTTAGTAATGAGTTATGCGCGTTTAAGTGATTTTTGGGAGGGGACCTTGTATGGGAGCTATGACCAATTATGGACCGATCAGAAAAAACTTTTACAGTAAAATTTCCTTGCGTATGAGCAATACTTAAACCAAATTTTATATGGATATCTTAATTTAGTAATGAGTTATGCGCGTTTAAGTGATTTTCGGGAGGGGACCTTGTATGGGAGCTATGACCAATTATGGACCGCTCGGAGAAAAATTGCACAGTAATATTTCTGTGCATATGAGTAATAATAGTACCAAATTTTATATGGATATCTTAATTTAGTAGTGTTTAGTTAGTTATGCGCGTTTAAGTGATTTTCGGGAGGGGACCTTGTATGGGAGCTATGACCAATTATAGACCGATCAGAAAAAACTTTCACAGTAAAATTTCCTTGCGTATGAGCACTACTTATACCAAATTTTATAAGGATATCTTAATTTAGTAATGAGTTATGCGCGTTTAAGTGATTTTCGGGAGGGGACCTTGTATGGGAGCTATGACCAATTATGGACCGATCAGAAAAAACTTTTACAGTAAAATTTCCTTGCATATGAGCAATAATTAAACCGAATTTTATATGGATATCTTAATTTAGTAATGAGTTATGCGCGTTTAAGTGATTTTCGGGAGGGGACCTTGTATGGGAGCTATGTCCAATTATGGACCGATCCAGAAATTTTTTTCTCTGAATGAATTCTATTCACATAAGATTTTAATTTGTAAAATTTTGTAAAGATTTCGACATTGTGACGGAAGTTATTAACGAAAAACCCATTTCCGGGAATATGTACTTTTGTATGGGAGGTATATGAAATTGTTGACCGATTCTGACAATTTTCAGCAGGAGTCAAGCTCTTGTGTAGAAGCGATTTTCATGGAATTATCTTGCGTAGTTTTCGAGAAAATTACATCAGAATGTGTAAAAAATGCTTATTTTTTCGAGGTTGTTTCAAATTTTGATTCATAACTTTTTCCGGTGTGAACCGATTTTGCTTATTTTCAATATTAAACTGCCTAGGACAATAATAAATATTTTGGGTGAATTTCGTTAATTTTTGTTGCTTCGTGTTAACGTGAGAATGTTTTATACAGACAGACAGACAGACGGACGGACAGACGGACATAGCTAAATTGACTCAGATTTTTATAAGGTCCAAGAATATATATACTTTGTTGGGTCTCAGATGAATATTTCTTGGTGTTACACACGGAATGACAAAGTTATATATACCCTCTATCACCACTGATGGTGGTGGAGGGTATAAAAACCCATTTTCCGGGAATATGTTCTTTTGTATGGGAGGTATATGAAATTGTTGACCGATTCTGGCAATTTTCAGCAGGACTAAAGCCCTTGTGTAGAAACGAATGTGTGATGATTTTCATGGAATTATCTTGCATAGTTTTCGAGAAAATTACATCAGAATGTGTAAAAAATGCTTATTTTTTCGAGGTTGTTTCAAATTTTGATTCATAACTTTTCCCGGTGTGAACCGATTTTGCTTAATTTCAATACCAAACTGCCTAGGACAATAATAAATATTTTGGGTGAATTTCGTTAATTTTTGTTGCTTCGTGTTAACGTGAGAATGTTTTATACAGACAGACAGACAGAAGGACAGACGGACATAGCTAAATCGACTCAGAATTTCATAAGGTCCAAGAATATATATACTTTGTTGGGTCTCAGATGAATATTTCTTGGTGTTACACACGGAATGATAAAGTTATTTATATATATATACAGGATTCGAACTTAAAATCTCCCAGTTGCTAGTTTTACGCCATTCCCACTACACTATTAACTAGCTTCGTAATTGTTTGCAACTAATGCTCACATAGAAATTCTCTTTCCTCTTTGTATAAAAATTTTTTGTTTGAGAAAGTGTAACTGTCAATTTCTTATGCTATTCAGCAACGTCAGTGTTGATAAAAGTTATTCAGCAGCAATGTTTTGTACAAACAGAAAATAACACATTTTTATATGAAAACAAGTCAGAGTGCTATATTCGGCTGTGCCGAATCTTAAATACCCTCCACCAGCTACTTATACATATATTAATACTTTTCTAATTGATCAAATATTTGTAGAAATAAGTTTTCTCATATCTTGAATAGAAAAAATACAAAGATTTAAACAGCTTAAATCTATTACAATTCCATGATTTATTGAACATTACAAACACCATTTTCTTTATATTTTTATATCGCTTAGCGATATTTAGTATTTTGCATGTATGCATGTGTGTAAGAGATTTAAGGATTTTCAAAATAAATATATATAATTTTGTTCTACACAAATTGATAATGCAACTAGTTAAATACGGTTGAAGCGCTTTTAGGGACAGGACATAGTATGGGAGATATGACCAATTATAGACCGATCGTAAAAAATTCTTTAAGCAAAATTTCTGTTCATAAAAGCTATATTTCAGTCAAATTTTGTATATATATCGTAATTTAGTAATAAGTAATGTGTGTTTAAGTGATTTTCTGAAGGGAACCTTGTATGGGACCGACCGCACACATGTTATGAACCGATCGTGAAAAAATCTTGAAATAGAATTTTTGTATACAAAATTAATATTTGGGCCAAATTTTTTATCAATAGCTTTATTTGGTAATGTGCGTTTAAGAGATTTTCGTAAAAGGACCTTGTATGGGAGCTATGACCAATTATGTATATAAAGACAAAATTTCAAAATTCTGTATCTATATCATTATTTGGTAATGAATATTGTGCATTTAAGTGATTTTCTGGAGGGGACCTAGTATAAGAGCTATGACCAAATATGGACCGATCGTAAAACAATTTTATAGTTTAATTTATGTATATAAGAGTAATATTTTTGCTAAATGTATGGATATCAATATTTTGTAATGAGTTATGTGCGTTTAAGTGATTTTCGGGAGGGAACCTTGTATGAGAGCTATGACCCAAGTTGGACCGATCATAAAAAAATGTTCAAATAACATTTCTGTGTACAAAATAGTATTTATGCCAAATGTAAAAATTTATGGGTATCACTATTTGATGAGTTATGTGCCTTTAAATGTTTTTCTGAAAGGGTCCTTGTATGGGTGCTATAATCAATTATGGACCGATAGGAAAACAAATTCAAAGTAATATTTCTCTGTATATGAGCAATGCTTGTGCCAAACTTTATATGAATATCTTAATTTAGTAATGAGTTATGTGCGTTTAAGTGATTTTCGGGAAGGGACCTTATATGGGAGCTATGACCAATTATAGACCGCACGGAGAAAAATTTCACAGTAACATTTTCGTGCAAATGAGCAATACTTGTACCATATTTTATGTGGATATCTTAATTTTGTAATGAGTTATGTGCGTTTAAGTGATTTTCGGGAGGGGACCTTGTATGGGAGCTATGTCCAATCATGGACCGATCCAGAAAATTTTTTCTCTGAATGAATTCTATTCACATAAGATTTTAATTTGTAAAATTGTGTAAAGATTTCGACATTGTGACGGAAGTTATTAACAAAACACCCATTTTCCGGGAATATGTACCTTTGTATGGGAGGTATATGAAATTGTTGACCGATTCTGGCAGGAGTCAAGCTCTTGTGTAGAAACGAATGTCATTCCGTTTGTAACACCGAGAAATATTCATTTGAGACTTAACAAAGTATATACATTCTTGGTCCTTATGAAATTCTGAGTCGATTTAGATATGTCCGTCTGTCTGTCTGCCTGTATAAAAAATGCTCACGTTAAAACGAAGCAACGGAACATTATGAAATTCACCCAAAATATTTACTGATATCCTAGGCATTTTGGTATTCGAAATCAGCAAGATCGGTGAAATAGGTTCAGAGTTATGAGTAAAAATTTGAGACAACCTCAAAAAAAATTGTGCTTTTTCACATATTTATTTGTATTATTTACAAAAGCTACTGCAGATAAATTGAGAATTATTGTCAGAGATATACCTTTTGGTGTCAGGATCAACATTGTTAAAAATCGGAACAATTGGTTCACAATTACATATACCTCCCATACAAATTTACATATTCCCCGAAATTAATTTATTGTTAATAACTTCCGAAATAATGCCGATATCTTTACGAAATTTTACAAATTTAAATTCTATGCCAATAGTATTCATATAAAGATACAATTTTCTGAATCGGTCCATAATTGGTCATAGCTCCCATATAAAGTTACCTTCCGAAAAACTTTTAAACGCACATAACCCATTACCAAATAACGATATTCATACAAACTATGGCACAAATATTGCTTTTATCTACAGAAATCTTACTGTACATTTTTTCACAATCGGTCCACAATTGGTCAAAGCTCCCATACAAGGTCTCCTTCTCAAAATCACTTAAACGCATATTTCTCATTACCGAATAAAGGTATCCATACAAAACTTAGCACAAACATTGCTTTTATATACAGAAATGATACTGTAAAATTTGTTTGCGATCGGTCTGTAATTGGTCGTAGCTCCCATAAAAAGTCTCCTTTCGGGAATCACTTAAACGCATAAAACTCTTTACGAAATAAAGATATCCATACAAAATTTGGCACAAATATTGCTTTTATCTACAGAAAACTTATTATAATTTTTTTTACGGTTGATGCATAATTGGTCATAGCTCCCATTTAAGGTCCCCTTTCGAGAATAACTTAAACGCATATTACTAATTACCAAATAATGATATCCATAAAAAATTGGCACAAATATTTATTTTTGAATTTTGTCATACATATAGTTTGGGAATCCACAGAGTTGAAAATCGAAATCAGTCCACAATTTCTTGTACCAACCATAAGGATTAAAAAATTGATTATTTTTCGCAAAAAATAAATAAAAACTGTCCAAAACGAACAGTATTCGAATTTAAAATCTACCAGTTTCTAGTTTTACGCCATTCCCACTACACTATTAACTAGCTTCGTAATTGTTTGCAACTAATGTTCACATAGAAATTCTCTTTCCTGTTTGTGTGAAAATTGTTGTTAACCGAAGATCAAACAAAATGTGCACAATGAGAAAGTGTAACTGATAATTTCTTATGCTATTCAGCAACATCAGTGTTGATAAAAGTTATTCAGCAGCAATGTTTTGTACAAACAGAAAATACCATGGCGTTTTTATATTAAAAATATTAGTTATTACGAAATGCAGTGGTGCAGTGGATGGAAGGGAGAATTTACAAACTGAGGATTGCAGGTTCGATTCCTGGTCGATTTATATTTTTTTGTCATAAATAATTAATTTTTTTTTAAATCAAATTAAGTGTCGAAATTCGGTTCAACAATAAAAATTTAAAAGCAATTTTTTTTATTTTTCATAGGATCAACAACGTTGAAAATCTATTGTACCTCCCGTACAAAATTATATAAGTTTTATAACTATTACCATACATTTCTCTCACACATAGAAATTATTTTAACAAGTAAGAAATTATAGTCGGGCGAGGCCGACCATATAATGCTCTACACCTGTTACAAAAATAAAATGTGATTTAGTTTTCATAATGAAGTATTTAAGTTCAATTGTACCTTGTCTCAGATATACTTAAGCCATTTATGGTGGAATAAAATTGTGGATATTTAAGTAAAATTTTGAAGGGGGTTAGAGTCAAATGAGGGCTAGAGTCAAATGATGCCCTATAATTATAAAATTCATGAGGGTTATTAAGGCTAGTATAGAACTTGGTTTTACAGCTTTTTGTCGAGATAGGAGTATATTAAATATAATTAAGAATTTAAAAGGCCTATTCGGCGGGTTCAGTTGTATGGGGGCTAGGTGAAATAATGGGCCGATCTTAACCATTTTCAATAGGCTTCGTCCCTGGGACAACAGAAGATCATGTACCAAATTTCATTGAATTATCTTCAAAATTGCGACCTGTAGTTTGACTACAATGTTTACATGGAAGGACAGACGGACGGACATAGCTAAATCGACTCAGAAAATGATTCTAAGCCGATTGGTATACTTTAAGGTTGGTATAGAACCAATATTATTGTGCGTAACAAACCCAATATACCCTCCCCACTAAAGTGCTGTAGGGTATAATTAAATACAGAACAGTAGTAGTTTTGTTTTTAATTGCATATTGTAAGGCGTAATGAAAGTAGGTCTAAAATATTAAGGTAAATTTGAATCAATCCATAAAATTTGATCATTTATGAAACCAGTTTAAGGTGGAGGGTATTTAAGATTCGGCAGAGAAGAATATAGCACTCTAACTTGTTTATTGTTAATAACTTCCGAAATAATGCCGATATCTTTACAAAATTTTACAAATTTAAATTCTATGCCAATAGAATTCATATAAAAAACAATTTTCTGAATCGGTATATAATTGGTCATAGCTCCCATATAAGGTTACCTTCCGAAAAACTTTTAAACGCATATAACTAATTACCAAATAATGATATTCATACAAACTATGGTACAAATATTGCTTTTATCTACAGAAATCTTACTGTACATTTGTTCACGATCGGTCCACTATTGGTCATAGCTCCCATACAAGGTCTCCTTCTCAAAATCACTTAAACGCATATTTCTCATTACCAAATAAAAGTATCCATACAAAATTTAGCACAAACATTGCTTTTATATACAGAAATTATACTGTAAAATTTGTTTGCGATCGGTCTGTAATTGGTCGTAGCTCCCACAAAAATTCTCCTTTCGGGAATCACTTAAACGCATAAAACTCTTTATGAAATAAAGATATCCATACAAAATTTGGCACAAATATTGCTTTTATCTACAGAAAACTTATTATACCCTCCACCACCATCAGTGGTGATAGAGGGTATATATAAGTTTGTCGTTCCGTGTGTAACACCAAGAAATATTCATCTAAGACCCAACAAAGTATATATATTCTGGGTCCTTATGAAATTCTGAGTCGATTTATCTATGTCCGTCTGTCTGTCTGTCTGTCTGTGTAAAACACGCTCACGTTAAAACTAATCAAAGGAAATCAACTAAATTCACATAATATATTTACTGTTATCCTAAGCAGTTTGGTATTGAAAATCAGCAAAATCGGTTCACAACGTAAAAAGCTATGAGTAAAAATTTCAGACTACCTCGCAAAAAAATTACGTTTTTTCATCATTCTTTTGAAGTTTTCTCATAAACTACCAAAGATATTTCGATGAATTTTGTCACACATTATTTTTTCATGGCAGTGATGAATTATGTTGAAAATCTTTACAATCGATCCAATATTTCCCATAGCCCCCATACAAAGGTATATATTCCCGGAAATTAGTTTATCGCTAATAACTCCCTCAAATATATCGGTATCAACACAAAATTTTGCACATGCAAATATAATATGAACAGAAATCATACTGTCAACGCAGATCTCAGTCGGTCCACAATTGGCCATAGCTCCCATACAAGGTCCACTTCGGAAAATCACCTAAACGCACATATTTCATTGATGAATAAAGCTATTGTGATAAAATTCGAGTTAAACATGTTTTGTGTACATACAAATCATTCTAGGAAATTTTTTACGGATCGGTCCATTATTGGTCATAGCTCCCATATAACCCCATTTCCGAAAATCACTTAAAAATACATATTTCATTGTCAAATAAAGCTATCGTGATAAAATTCGACATAAATATATTTCGTATAAATATGAATTATTCCACTAATTTTTTTCCGGATAGGCCCATAATTGGTCATAGCTCCCATATAAGATCCACTTCCGAAAATCACTTAAACACATATATCTCATTGAATTCTAAAGCTATTGGGATAAAATTCGACAAAAATACGTTTTGTGTACATTCAAATCATTTTACCAAATTTTTTATGGATCGGTCTATTATTGGTCATAGCTCCCATATAACCCCATTTCCGAAAATCACTTAAAAATACATTTTTCATTGTCAAATAAAGTTATCTTGATAAAATTCGACACAAATATGTTTTGTCTTTATATGAATCACTCTACGAAATTTTTTCCGTATAGGCTCCCATAGAGGATCCACTTACGAAAGTCACTTAAACGCACATATTTCTTTGAATAATAAAGCTATTTGGATAAAGTACGACTTGAATATGTTTTGTGAGCATATAAATCATTCTACCAATTTTTTTCCGGATTGTTCCATATATGGTAATAGCTCCTTCAAAAAAATCACTTAAACGCACATATTTCATTAACAAATAAAGGTATCTTGATAAAATTCGACACAAATATGTTTTGTGTAAGGTCGTAGCTCCTATACATATAAAGTTTACTTCCGAAAATCACCTAAACGCACATATTTCATTAATTAATAAATCTATTGTAGTAAAATTCGACTTGAATTTTTTTTTTGGCATATAAATCATTATACGAAATTTTTTCCTTATCGGTTGATAATTGGTCACAACTCCCATATAAGGACCATTTCCGAAAATTACTCAAATGAACATTAACAATCAAAGTTATCGGGATAAAATTCGACATAAATGTGTATTTTGTATATATAAATCATTCTACGGATTTTATCTTCCGGATCGGTCCATAGGTTGTCTAAGTTCCCATATAAGGTATACTTCTGAAAATCACTTAATACCACTTAATTCGTAATTAAATGATTATATCCGGATGAAATTCAAAATGAGTATGTTCTGTGTACAGTTAATCATTATGTTAAAATTAGTTTGACATATGCATAAATGTTAGTACCCTCAATAAGGAAACAAAAATTTTGCCAAGTTATCTAAAAATTAGATAGTTAAATGGGTTTCAATAAAAAGTAGCTTGCTGGTGGAGGCTATTTAAGATTCGGCATAGCCGAATATAGCACTCTAACTTGTTATAATTTTTTTTTACGGTCGATGCATAATTGGTCATAGCTCCCATTTAAGGTCCCCTTTCGAGAATAACTTAAACGCATATTACTAATTACCAAATAATGATATCCATAAAAAATTGGCACAAATATTTATTTTTGAATTTTGTCATACATATAGTTTGGGAATCCACAGAGTTGAAAATCGAAATCAGTCCACAATTTCTTGTACCAACCATAAGGATTAAAAAATTGATTATTTTTCGCAAAAAAATAAATAAAAACTGTCCAAAACGAACAGGATTCGAATTTAAAATCTCCCAGTTTCTAGTTTTACGCCATTCCCACTACACTATTAACTAGCTTCGTAATTGTTTGCAACTAATGTTCACATAGAAATTCTCTTTCCTGTTTGTGTGAAAATTGTTGTTAACCGAAGATCAAACAAAATGTGCACAATGAGAAAGTGTAACTGATAATTTCTTATGCTATTCAGCAGGGTTTAATATTTAGTTTTTAGTTTTATTTTTTTAAATGTCGACTGAACTGAAGAAAGTTCAAGTATTTATTATTCCCTCACAAACTAACTGAAGTCAGTCAACTGTGTCAACACATTGCTGCAATAACTTGCAAGTGGTTTTGTTTTTCTTCAGCAGCCAAACACACAAGCAGCGGCCAGGTTAAGTTTTTCAACTCAGCCGAACTGAACACAACGACTGAACAGTAAAAACAGTTTTGCGTGTGCTGCTTACGTATTGCTTAGTTTTTGGTTTCGTTTTCTTACTAAGGGACGTAAAAAAAACTGATAGTTTGACTGGTTAGTACAAATCAAGCCGACTGAACAATAAAACTTGATGGGTTGTTTGTTCATTAAGACTTTGTTATTGTATGCAATTTGTTTTAGTATATTGTATGTTTTTATACCCTCCACCACCATCAGTGGTGATAGAGGGTATATATAACTTTGTCATTCCGTGTGTAACACCGTTCCGTGTCTGTGTAAAACACGCTCACGTTATAACGAAGCAATATAATTTAACCAAATTCACCCAAAATATTCACTATTATCCGGTACAGTTTGGTATTGAAAATGAGCAAAATCGGTTCACATCGGGAAAAGTTATGAATCAAAATTTAAAACAACTCCGAAAAAAATAAGCATTTTTTACACATTCTGATGTAATTTTCTCGAAAACTATGCAAGGCAATTCCATGAAAAACACCATACATTCGTCTTTACACAAGAGCTTGATCCCTGCTGAAAATTCCCAGAATCGGACCACAATTTCATATACCTCCCATACAAAAGTACATATTCCCGGAAAAAGGGTTTTTTGTTAATAACTTACGTCAGAATGTTGATATCTTCACAAAATTTTACAAATTGAAATCTTATGTCAATTGAATTCATTCAAAGAAAAAATTTTCTGGCTCGGTCCATAATTGGACATAGCTCCCATACAAGGTTCCCTCCCGAAAATCACTTAAACGCGCATAGCTCATTACTAAATTAAGATATCCATATAAAATTTGGTATAAGTAAAGCTCATATACACAAAAATGTTACTGTAAAATTTTTTCCCGATCGGTCCATAATTGGTCGTAGCTCCCATACAAGGTCCCCTCCCGAAAATCACTTAAACGCGCATAGCTCACTACTAAATTAAAATATCCATATAAAATTTGGTATAAGTATTACTCATATGCACAGAAATGCGCATACCTCATTACTAAATTAAGATATCCATATAAAATTTGGTATAAGTATTGCCCATATGCATAGAAATATTACTCTGAAAGCTTTTTCCGATCGGTCCATATTTGGTAATAGCTCCCATACAAGGTCCCCTCCCGAAAATCACTTAAACGCGCATAACTCATTACTTAATTAAGATATCCATATAAAATTTGGTATAAGTATTTCCCATATGCATAGAAATATTACTGTGAAAGTTTTTTCCGATCGGTCCATAATTGGTCATAGCTCCCATACAAGGTCCCCTCCCGAAAATCACTTAAACGCGAATAACTCATTACTAAATTAAGATATCCATATAAAATTTGGTATTAGTATTGCCCATATGTATAGAAATATTACTCTGAAAGTTTTTTCCGATCGGTCCATAATTGGTCATAGCTCCCATAAAAGGTCCCCGCCCGAAAATCACTTAAACGCGCATAACTCATTACTGAATTAAGATATCTATATAAAATTTGGTACAAGTATTGCCCATATGCATAGAAATATTCCTGTGATTTTTTCCCGATCGGTCCATATATGGTCATAGCTCTAGGTCCCCTCCAGAAAATCACTTAGATGAACAATATTCATTACCAAATAATAATATAGATACAGAATTTTGAAATTTTGTCTTTATATACATAATTGGTAATAGCCCCCATACAAGGTCCTTTTACGAAAATCTCTTAAACGCACATTACTCATTACCAAATAAAGCTATACTAAATTACGATATAGATACAAAATTTGACTGAAATATAGCTTTTATGTACAGAAATTTAGCTTAAAGAATTTTTTGCGATCGGTCTATAATTGATCTTATCTCCCATACTAGGAACTGCCCCTAAAAGCGCTTTAACCTTATTTAACTATTTGCATTATCAATTTGTGTAGAATAAAATTATATATATGTATGTATTTTCAAAATCCTTAAATCTTTCACACACATGCATACATGCAAATTATTAAATATTGCTAAGCACTATAAAAAATAAAAGAAAATGGCGTTTATAATGTTCAATAAATCTTGGAATTGTAATAGATCTAAGTCTTAAATAGAAAAATCTTGGGATTTTTCTATTTAAGACATGAGAAGACTTATTTGTACAAATATTTGATCAATTAGAAAAGTATTAATATAAAAGTAGCTGGTGGAGGGTATTTAAGATTCGGCTCAGCCGAATATAGCACTCTAACTTGTTGTGTTTGAATTTGACAAAAGTAAATAAAGTAATTGATAATTATTGCTAATAGAAATTGTTAATTAATTTAAAATTTATAAAATTATAAATTACTATACTTTCAAATTTAGATATTTTCTTTAAATAAAAATTGATTTAAATTTAAGCATTTTGATGATTTTTTAGTGAGATTTTGTTATTGTATGTATGTATATTAGGGTGGGTCGAAAATAGGCTTTTCGCTCGGATCAACATCTAATAGTGAAATTATGTTGTATTTTAACGTCAAATGGAAGACTGTAAAATATTATTCAATTATTTTGAGGGTAAGAGCCCGCGCATCGCCGCCAAAGTTTGTAAATGCGTTTACATGGGAAAAATGGCACTTTTTGGAGTTTTTTTTCACAAAATGAGGCTTTAAGTATTAATTATTGCACCATTTTATAGCAAAATCGTAATGTCTACAAAATTGTCTTTCCAAAAAGATGGAAAATCTCAAAATTGTTTAAAAAATTTTGAGTTATTAAAATTTCCCCCGAGAATTTTGTGATTCTGAAGACATATAAAACTAAATATAAGGAAATTTTTGTTAGTTTTGAAAAATTTTAAAAAAAATATTATGTTTATCTTTATAAGGTTCATAAATGTGCTAGTACGAATTTTTGTTCAAATTGGATAACGCTTACTCGGTTTAGTCTGTGGTCAAAAAAGAGCCATTATTTTAACAGCATCTCCAAAACTCCATTTTCAAACATTAAAAAATTTTGTTAAATGGATTATTAAAAATTAAAGTTTTCTATACTGAATATTATAAAGGATATATATAAGAATTAAACACAGAAAGAATGAGCTTAATACCTCTCATAGTTTTACCGTACCTGCGATGCGAATTTGAAGGATTTCGGGAAAAAGGCAATTTTTGCCAATAATTAAGTAAAAATTATATTATTACCAATTGTTGCTTAATTTTGATCAATTAAATTGCGATTATTATTTCCGAGTCCATGGAAAGTTAGTTCTAATCAAATTTTCGAAACTAAAACTATGAGAGGTATTAAGCTCATTCTTTCTGTGTTTAATTCTTATACATATCCTTTATAATATCCAGCATAGAAAACTTTAATTTTTAATAATCCATTTAACAAAATTTTTTAAAGTTTGAAAATGGATTTTTGGAGATGCTGTTAAAATAATGGCTCTTTTTTGACCACAGGCTAAACCGAGACCACAGACTAAACCAATTTGAACAAAAATTCGTACTAGCACATTTATGAACCTTATAAAGATAAACATAATATTTTTTTGTAAAATTGTTCAAAACTAAAAAAAATTTTTGTATATTTACTTTTATATGTCTTCAGAATCACAAAATTCTCGGGGGAAATTTTAATAACTCAACCTTTTTTTAACCAATTTTGAGTTTTTCCATCTTTTTGGAAAGACAATTTTGCAGACATTACGATTTTGCTATAAAATTGTGCAATAATTAATACTTAAAGCTTCATTTTGTAAAAAAAACTCCAAAAAGTGTAATTTTTCCCATATAAACGCATTTACAAAATTTGGCGGCGATGCGCGGGCTCTTACCCTCAAAATAATTGAAAAATATTTTACAGTCTTCCATTTGACGTAAAATACAACACAATTTCACTATTAGATGTTGATCCGAGCGAAAAGTCTATTTTCGACCCACCCTAATATACATACATACATACAATAACAAAATCTCACTAAAAAATCATCAAAATGCTTAAATTTAAATCAATTTTTATTTAAAGAAAATATCTAAATTTATAAGTATAGTAATTTATAATTTTATAAATTTTAAATTAATTAACAATTTCTATTAGCAATAATTATCAATTACTTTATTTACTTTTGTCAAATTTAAACACAAAAACATACAATATACTAAAACAAATTGCATACAATAACAAAGTCTTAATGAACAAACAACCCATCAAGTTTTATTGTTCAGTCGGCTTGATTTGTACTAACCAGTCAAACTATCAGTTTTTTTTACGTCCCTTAGTAAGAAAACGAAACCAAGAACTAAGCAATACGTAAGCAGCACACGCAAAACTGTTTTTACTGTTCAGTCGTTGTGTTCAGTTCGGCTGAGTTGAAAAACTTAACATGCCGCTGCTTGTGTGTGTGGCTGCTGAAGAAAAACAAAACCACTTGCAAGTTATTGCAGCAATGTGTTGACACAGTTGACTGACTTCAGATAGCTTGTAAGGGGAAATTTTAACGAGTTACTATTTTTTAAGCATGGTACTAAATTTAGTCAAATATTTAGTAATTTGCGACTGCAATTAGCAGTTTTTTGAAACCCTGCTATTCAGCAACATCAGTGTTGATAAAAGTTATTCAGCAGCAATGTTTTGTACAAACAGAAAATACCATGGCGTTTTTATATTAAAAATATTAGTTATTACGAAATGCAGTGGTGCAGTGGATGGAAGGGAGAATTTACAAACTGAGGATTGCAGGTTCGATTCCTGGTCGATTTATATTTTTTTGTCATAAATAATTAATTTTTTTTTAAATCAAATTAAGTGTCGAAATTCGGTTCAACAATAAAAATTTAAAAGCAATTTTTTTTATTTATTTTTTTTTTTTCATAGGATCAACAACGTTGAAAATCTATTGTACCTCCCGTACAAAATTATATAAGTTTTATAACTATTACCATACATTTCTCTCACACATAGAAATTATTTTAACAAGTAAGAAATTATAGTCGGGCGAGGCCGACCATATAATACTCTACACCTGTTACAAAAATAAAATGTGATATAGTTTTCATAATGAAGTATTTAAGTTCAATTGTACCTTGTCTCAGATATACTTAAGCCATTTATGGTGGAATAAAATTGTGGATATTTAAGTAAAATTTTGAAGGGGGCTAGAGTCAAATGAGGGCTAGAGTCAAATGATGCCCTATAATTATAAAATTCATGAGGGTTATTAAGGCTAGTATAGAACTTGGTTTTACAGCTTTTTGTCGAGATAGGAGTATATTAAATATAATTAAGAATTTAAAAGGCCTATTCGGCGGGTTCAGTTGTATGGGGGCTAGGTGAAATAATGGACCGATCTTAAGGCTTCGTCCCTGGGACAACAGAAGATCATGTACCAAATTTCATTGAATTATCTTCAAAATTGCGACCTGTAGTTTGATTACAATGTTTACATGGAAGGACAGACGGACGGACATAGCTAAATCGACTCAGAAAATGATTCTAAGCCGATTGGTATACTTTAAGGTTGGTATAGAACCAATATTATTGTGCGTAACAAACATCAGCACAAACCCAATATACCCTCCCCACTAAAGTGCTGTAGGGTATAATTATATACAGAACATAGGTTAAATTTAGTACGCTTTGTAACAGTCTGTTAAGTGGTAGTTTTGGGGGAGGGTATTTAAGATTCGGCAGAGCCGAATATAGCACTCTAACTTGTTTAAATAATATGATTGTTTTGTCATAAAAAATGTAACGAAAATTTTATGGAATAATGTTGTTAAAGTAATACTCTGTTTGTATTGTTGAGAAACATGTGAAATGTTTCTAACAATATACCAGCAACATTTTTTCAATTGTTTGAATGTTTTCTAAATTAAATTTGAATACATTTAAAAACATTTTAATAAACGCATACATAACAAATTCATCCAATATCTCACTCTTTTTATACCATCCACCACCATCAGTGCTGATAGAGGGTATATATAACTTTGACATTCCGTGTGTAACACCAAGAGACCCAACAAAGTATATATATTCTTGGACCTTATGAAATTCTGAGTCGATTTAGCTATGTCCGTCCGTCTGTCTGTCTGTCTGTATAAAACATTCTTACGTTAACACGAAGCAACAAAAATTAACGAAATTCACTCAAAATATTTATTATTGTCCTAGGCAAATTGGTATTGAAAATAAGCAAAATCGGTTCACAGCGGGAAAAGTTATGAATCAAAATTTGAAACAACCTCGAAAAAAATAAGCATCTTTTACACATTCTGATGTAATTTTCTCGAAAACTATGCAAGATAATTCCATGAAAATCACCATACATTCGTTTCTACACAAGAGCTTGACTCCTGCTGAAAATTGTCAGAATCGGTCAACAATTTCATATACCTCCCATACAAAAGTACATATTCCCGGAAAATGGGTTTTTCGTTAATAACTTCCGTCACAATGTCGAAATCTTTACAAAATTTTACAAATTAAAATCTTATGTGAATAGAATTCATTCAGAGAAAAACTTTCTGGATCGGTCCATAATTGGACATAGCTCCCATACAAGGTCCCCTCCCGAAAATAACTTAAACGCGCATAACTCATTACTAAATTAAGATATGCATATAAAATTTGGTTTAAGTATTGCTCATACGCAAGGAAATTTTACTGTGAAAGTTTTTTCTGATCGGTCCATAATTGGTCATAGCTCCCATGCAAGGTCCTCTCCCGAAAATCACTTAAACGCGCATAACTTATTACTAAATTAAGATATCCATATAAAATTTGGTTTAAGTATTGCTCATACGCAAGGAATATTTACTGTGAAAGTTTTTTCTGATCGGTCCATAATTGGTCATAGCTCCCATACAAGGTCCCCTCCCGAAAATCACTTAAACGCGCATAACTCATTACTAAATTAAGATATCCATATAATATTTGGTATAAGTATTGCTATACGCAAGGAAATTTTACTGTGAAAGTTTTTTCTGATCGGTCCATAATTGGTCATAGCTCCCATACAAGGTCCCCTCCCGAAAATCACTTAAACGCGCATAACTCATTACTAAATTAATATATCCATATAAAATTTGGTTTAAGTATTGCTCATACACAAGGAAATTTTACTGTGAAAGTTTTTTCTGATCGGTCCATAATTGGTCATAGCTCCCATACAAGGTCCCCTCCCGAAAATCACTTAAACGCGCATAACTCATTACTAAATTAAGATATCCATATAAAATTTGGTTTAAGTATTGCTCATACGCAAGGAAATTTTACTGTGAAAGTTTTTTCTGATCGGTCCATAATTGGTCATAGCTCCCATACAAGGTCCCCTCCCGAAAATCACTTAAACGCACATAACTCATTACAAAATTAAGATATCCACATGTGCACGAAAATATTACTGTGATTTTTTTACTGTGAAATTTTTGTTCCATCGATCCATAATTGGTCATAGCTCCCATACAAGGTCCCTCCCAAAAATCACTTAAACGCGCATAACTCATTACTAAATTAAGATATCCATATAAAATTTGGTTTAAGTATTGCTCATACGCAAGGAAATTTTACTGTGAAAGTTTTTTCTGATCGGTCCATAATTGGTCATAGCTCCCATATAAGGTCCCCTCCCGAAAATCACTTAAACGCGCATAGAGTCAAATGATGCCCTATAATTATAAAATTCATGAGGGTTATTAAGGCTAGTATAGAACTTGGTTTTACAGCTTTTTGTCGAGATAGGAGTATATTAAATATAATTAAGAATTTAAAAGGCCTATTCGGCGGGTTCAGTTGTATGGGGGCTAGGTGAAATAATGGACCGATCTTAACCATTTTCAATAGGCTTCGTCCCTGGGACAACAGAAGATCATGCGCATAACTCATTACTAAATTAAGATATCCATATAAAATTTGGTTTAAGTATTGCTCATACGCAAGGAAATTTTACTGTGAAAGTTTTTTCTGATCGGTCCATAATTGGTCATAGCTCCCATACAAGGTCCTCTCCCGAAAATCACTTAAACGCGCATAACTCATTACTAAATTAAGATATCCATATAAAATTTGGTTTAAGTATTGCTCATACGCAAGGAAATTTTACTGTGAAAGTTTTTTCTGATCGGTCCATAATTGGTCATAGCTCCCATACAAGGTCCCCTCCCGAAAATCACTTAAACGCACATAACTCATTACAAAATTAAGATATCCACATGTGCACGAAAATATTACTGTGATTTTTTTACTGTGAAATTTTTGTTCCATCGATCCATAATTGGTCATAGCTCCCATACAAGGTCCCCTCCCAAAAATCACTTAAACGCGCATAACTCATTACTAAATTAAGATATCCATATAAAATTTGGTTTAAGTATTGCTAATACGCAAGGAAATTTTACTGTGAAAGTTTTTTCTGATCGGTCCATAATTGGTCATAGCTCCCATACAAGGTCCCCTCCCGAAAATCACTTAAACGCGCATAGAGTCAAATGATGCCCTATAATTATAAAATTCATGTTATTAAGGCTAGTATAGAACTTGGTTTTACAGCTTTTTGTCGAGATAGGAGTATATTAAATATAATTAAGAATTTAAAAGGCCTATTCGGCGGGTTCAGTTGTATGGGGGCTAGGTGAAATAATGGACCGATCTTAACCATTTTCAATAGGCTTCGTCCCTGGGACAACAGAAGATTATGTACCAAATTTCATTGAATTATCTTCAAAATTGAGACCTGTAGTTTGATTACAAGGTTTACATGGAAGGACAGACGGACGGACATAGCTAAATCGACTCAGAAAATGATTCTAAGCCGATTGGTATACTTTAAGGTTGGTATAGAACCAATATTATTGTGCGTAACAAACATCAGCACAAACCCAATATACCCTCCCCACTAAAGTGCTGTAGGGTATAATTGTATACAGAACATAGGTTAAATTTAGTACGCTTTGTAACAGTCTGTTAAGTGGTCATAGCTCCCATACAAGGTCCCCTCCCGAAAATCACTTAAACGCGCACAACTCATTACTAAATTAAGATATCCATATAAAATTTGGTTTAAGTATTGCTCATACGCAAGGAAATTTTACTGTGAAAGTTTTTTCTGATCGGTCCATAATTGGTCATAGCTCCCATACAAGGTCCCCTCCCGAAAATCACTTAAACGCGCATAACTTATTACTAAATTAAGATATCCATATAAAATTTGGTTTAAGTATTACTCATATGCACAGAAATATTAATGTGCAATTTTTCTCCGAGCGGTCCATAATTGGTCATAGCTCCCATACAAGGTCCCCTCCCGAAAATCACTTAAACGCGCATAACTCATTACAAAATTAAGATATCCATATAAAATTTGGTTTAAGTATTGCTCATACGCAAGGAAATTTTACTGTGAAAGTTTTTTCTGATCGGTCCATAATTGGTCATAGCTCCCATACAAGGTCCCCTCCCGAAAATCACTTAAACGCACATAACTAATTACTAAATTAAGATATTTATATAGAGTTTAGCACAAGCATTGCTCATATACAGACAAATATTACTGTGAATTTGTTTTCCTATCGGTCCATAATTGATCATAGCTCCCAAGGCACAGTGGTATAGGAAAAAAAAAAAGAGGGAAATAATTCGGTAACTTCTAAACGGTTAATCCGATTTTAATGAAATTTGGTGTGCACAAAGAGGAGGTGTTGTCGAGTTTAGGTTTTGAATTTGGACCTTATAGGCCAACCAGGGGCCCGGCGGGGGGTCCTCAAATTAGGACACCTCGGCTATGTTAAATTTTTAAAACGATCCTATTTCTTCATTTGAGTTCCGATTTAAAAAAAATTTCGTATATAGAATCTCCTCATCGAGCACTATAAAAAATGTCGTCGTAGCAGTAAATTATCTCTTATAGTTTAGGAGATATTCGCATTTGAAAATTAAAATTTTAAAATTTTTACCGTCCTTACTTTAGTTTTTTTTGATAATAGCAGGTCCAAATATTCCCGATTTTCGCCATTTTGTTTTATTCGCTTAACAACAAGTTTATATATCAAGCAGTGAAAGAATTATGTAAAAATCATGACTGAGTCCAAAGTTATAGGCATTTTAATTTAAAAAAATAAAAAAAGGCGATTTTTTGTCATTTTTTTGGGAAAAAACATCTCAACATCTTTTAGAAAATTTGCCTAGCACTATTATTTTCATCCATAAGGTTAACTCTTAAATTTGTTACATATATGGATGAAAATAATAGTGCTAGGTAAATTTTCTAAAAGATGTTGAGTTTTCCCTAATTAATTTGTCACTTAAAAAACATTAGGTAGGCATGTTATATATCAATGGAAAGGTAATTTTGTCTATTTTTCAAAACTGTATATAATTTTTGAAAATTAAAAAATTCGCGGAATACTTTTTTTAAAAAAAATTAAAAAATGGTTTTTATTCAGTTTTTGCGAAGATACAAATTTTTCAAATTGCAATAAAAATTTTATTTATGAATATTTTTTGATGAAATTTTACAGTTAGGTAGATTTTTTTACTCAAAATCCAAAATTAAATAAAAATTTCGAATTTTCTTATTAGAAATCCCGGAATTCCCAAAAAAGTTTTAAAAAATCCCAAAAATGGGATTTTTTGGTTTTTTGCCTATTATATCCATACCAGGGGCGGGGTTATCGAAACCCGTTACAAAATGATTAAGAACTTATTGGGTCATATAAAACAGGTCACTATAATTTGATATCGACTATGCGATTTGAGAATTTTTGCTCAAAATTTAATTTTCCATAAAAAATAGGGTTTTTTTGGATGGACCTGGTCCCCTCGGTATCAAAAATTTTTAGGTTTTGTTTCATTTATCGTATTTTATGTAAAGTCAGCTTTCCAAAAAGTATAAATTCTATATACATCTTCTTAGAAACTTTTTAGATAACTTAAAAAGAAAAAGATACTTTTTTCCCAAAAAAATGACAAAAAATCGGCTTTTTTTATTTTTTTAAATTTTAATGCCTATAACTTTGGACTCAGTCATGATTTTTACATAATTCTTTCACTGCTTGGTATATAAACTTGTTGTTAAGCAAATAAAAAAAAATGGCGAAAATCGGAAATATTTGGACCTGCTATTATCAAAAAAACTAAAGTAAGGACGGTAAAAATTTTAAAATTTTAATATTCAAATGCGAATATCTCCTAAACTATAAGAGATAATTTACTGCTACGACAACATTTTTTATAGTGCTCGATGAGGAGATTCTATATACGAAATTTTTTTTTAAATCGGAACTCAAATGAAGAAATAGGATCGTTTTAAAAATTTAACATAGCCGAGGTGTCCTAATTTGAGGACCCCCCGCCGGGCCCCTGGTTGGCCTATAAGGTCCAAATTCAAAACCTAAACTCGACAACACCTCTTCTTTGTGCATACCAAATTTCATTAAAATCGGATTAACCGTTTAGAAGTTACCGAATTATTTCCCTCTTTTTTTTTTCCTATACCACTGTGCAAGGTCCCTTTCAGAAAAACACTTAAAGGCACATAACTCAATATCAAATAGTGATACCCATAAAACATTTAGCATAAATACTATTTTTGTACACAGAAATGTTATTTGAACATTTTTTCATGATCGGTCCAACTTTGGTCATAGCTCCCATACAAGGTTCCCTCCCGAAAATCACTTAAACGCACATAACTCATTACAAAATATTGATATTCTTACATTTAGCAAAAATATTGCTCCTATATACATAAATTAAACTATAAAATTGTTTTACGATCGGTCCATATTTGGTCATAGCTCTTATACTAGGTCCCCTCCAGAAAATCACTTAAATGCACAATATTCATTACCAAATAATGATATAGAATACAGAATTTTGAAATTTTGTCTTTATATACATAATTGGTCATAGCACCCATAACATGGGTGCTGTCGGTCCCATACAAGGTTCCCTTCAGAAAATCTCTTAAACACACATTACTTATTACTAAATTACGATATAGATACAAAATTTGACTGTAGAACAAAATTATATATATTTATTTTGAAAATCCTTAAATCTCTTACACACATGCATACATGCAAAATACTAAATATCGCTAAGCGATATAAAAATATAAAGAAAATGGTGTTTGTAATGTTCAATAAATCATGGAATTGTAATAGATTTAAAATAAATCTTTGTATTTTTTTTTATTCAAGACATGAGAAAACTTATTTCTACAAATATTTGATCAATTACAATATAGCACTCTGACTTGTTACTTTAAAAATTTACTTTAACATTGTCGGCACAAAAACTTCTGAAGTTTTCCTTATGGGGTAAAATGGGTGAAAAACGGGCACAATGAGTACTATTGATAGTAAATACTGATTTTGTCTATCCTTAAGCAAAATCATTTTCGATTAAACTACTTAATTTTTTAGAAATATAAATTAATAAAGTGCCGTTGCGAAAATTCGGCCGGAAGGGGACAAAAAATAGGCCAAATGGCGAAAATCTGACAAAATTAGTACTTTTGCGCTTTAAGAACGATTTTTTCTATTCTAAAGCCAAAATATTATAAACTACTAGATTTTTGTACCCGGCGTTGCCCGGGGTTTTAAGTGGTTTCATAACATTATACTTAAGTATTCTCCCGTTAGAGTAAACTAAAAAATGTGCTTTATGTCCATAGATCAATTTCTGAAATTTTTCAACATTTAGAAATATAAAAATTTCGTTGATTTAAATAACATAACATAGCATTTACGAAATGAAAAAAGTTTGCTCATTTTATTCCTCACTAAGAGATTACTTCACAATTTTTTTCCAATTTACAAAGCTAAAAGATTCCAAAATTATAATTCTAATAATATCTAGTTAGGTAAACATTATACTTAAGTATTCTCCCGTTAGAGTAAACTAAAAAATGTGCTTTATGTCCATAGATCAATTTCTGAAATTTTTCAACATTTAGAAATAGTAAAATTTCGTTGACTTAAATAACATAACATAGCATTTACGAAATGAAAAAAGTTTGCTCATTTTATTCCTCACTAAGAGATTACTTCACAATTTTTTTCCAATTTACAAAGCTAAAAGATTCCAAAATTATAATTCTAATAATATCTAGTTAGGTAAAACTATAATATACATATGTAACTTAGGATAAAGAATAATTCTTGACTTAAAGCATAAAGTGCTATGTATGTTTCAAAAAATGCTGAAGGTCTCCTTATAAAGGAACTACTTGCAATTTTTTTGTGATCTTATAAAGCTATAAAAGAAATTTCATTGAATTTGAACAATATTTATAAAAGATACCAACAGAGTACCAAAAATACTACCCATACCCTCTTTCTCCATTGAATTATTCAAATTTATGTATTTTGTTTAATATACTTTGTATCATTTCAGAAATCGATGTTGTAGAACATTTATTCAGAAAATCACGTCAGAGAGGAACCTTTCCCTCTTTAATGATGTTTTGCAAAAACATTTTTCAAAAACACATATTTTGACCGATTACGGAAAAATATTAATAAAACAAGTCAGAGTGCTATATTCGGCTGAGCCGAATCTTAAATACCCTCCACCAGCTACTACTACATATATTAATACTTTTCTAATTGATCAAATATTTGTAGAAATAAGTTTTCTCATGTCTTGAATAGAAAAAATACAAAGATTTAAACAGCTTAAATCTATTACAATTCCATGATTTATTGAACATTACAAACACCATTTTCTTTATATTTTTATAGCGCTTAGCGATATTTAGTAATTTGCATGTATGCATGTGTGTAAAAGATTTAAGGATTAAGGATAATTTAGTAATAGGTAGGTAGGTAGGTACGTTGATAGGAGGATGTATACTACACCAAATCCGAAGAAATACACCTAGGCCACTATCGGGCCTGTTGTGCGCTCCTTATCATGAAAAAAAAGAACTGAAAGAATTATTTTTCAGTGTTCAGAAACTCAGTTTCCTGAACGTAATTCCTGAGAATCTTCCAATCAGTGTTAGTCAGGAATGTTATTTCCGGAATAACATCACTTCCAAGATACTTGGATGTAACTTCGACGAATGCCTGGCAGTGGCAAAGAAAATGCTCCAGAGTTTCACTGTCCTCTCCACATGTTCTACATTCGTCTGAATCCGCTCGTCCTATTTTGCAGAGATGTGCTCGTAATCCTGTGTATCCACTCAGAATACGGACCATCATACTAACTTCAGACTTGCTCATTTTGAGATTTTTCGTCTTGCTCTCATCAGGGTCACCCCATAGGATCTTCGTGGTTCTACCCACTGTTTCATTATTCCAAGAGGCCTTATGGGATTCTCTCACCCATATTTTTAGTTCAGCTTTTGTTGCGTCGAATGGTTTTGCGTTTGTCAGGTTAACTGCCTCGAGCTCCCTTCCCTTTAAAACTATTACATTCGCCCTTTCGTTACCGACTACTCCCGAGTGGCCTGGTACCCATATGATGTGAACCTTACCTCTGGGAGAGTATTCAGTTAAAGCTTTCTTACAATCCAATACGGTCTCAGATTTAGTTCTATCGCCTGATATCGCCCTAATTGCCTTCTGGCTGTCGGTAAATATATTAAGCGCTGTGGGCGCCATATTTATTCTAATCCAATTTACGCATTCCGTTATTGCTCGTACTTCTACCTGGAAGCTTGTGTTATGATTTGGTAAACGGTGGTATATTTCTGTTTCTGGGTCTTCAATATAGAAACCCAGCCCCACTTTGTCCCCCAATTTAGAGCCATCCGTGTAACAACGGATTCCCAATGGTATTTGCTCTAATGTTCCGCTTGACCAAGACATTCTATCAGGGATCAGCGTTTCAAAGTTTCCGACATATTCTGTGTCTGGTATATGATCAGGCACGTCCGATGATTGTGTATAACCTTCCAATGTGTCCAGTATACATTGATGACGTGTCATATATCCGCTTTTGGCCAGTTCGCCTAAAGTAAAGAGCCGTTCGGCTGTAAGCGCTGCCTCATATCTTATATATGTTTCAATGGGTGGAATATCTAGCAACGTTTCCAAAGCCTTGGTTGAAGTAGTACACATGGCACCACTTATACCCAAGCAGCATGTACGCTGAACTCCCTGTAGTAGTTTGATATTGCACTTTTTGTCTAAAGCAGTCCACCAGATTATTGAAGCATAAGCTAGAATTGGTCTAATTACGCTTTTATAAAGCCAATTTGTCATAGTAGGACTAAGACCCCATTTCATGCCTATAGTTCTCCTACATATCGCCCAGCACCGATGTGCCTTGTTGATCCTATCCTCTATGTGGTGTCTCCATTTTAATTTCCGGTCGAGGATTACACCTAAGTACTTAACTTTGTCTGTCACTGGTATCTTCTTGCCCAGGAAGCAAGGTTCAGTATATGTAGAAATTTTTGTCTTTCTTGTGAAAAGACAGATTTCCGTTTTTGCCGGGTTCACATTTAGGCCTCTCGGTTGAGCCCAGCTCAAGGCCGTATTCAGAGCCTCCTCAGCTCTTCTACACAAGTAATTTGGATCCTTTCCCTTTAAAAGTATTACGACATCGTCTGCATAGCAGACTGGTCTAAGTCCTTTCTCGGTTAGGGTCCTTAGGAAGCTATTAATCCCAGAGTAAAGGTGACAAAATGCCACCCTGTGGTATACCACGAAATACATTTTTCCTGATAGTTATATCGTCGCAGCTTATCCATCTGTTCCTTAGCATGTGGTTGATCCAGTTACGGAGCACCTGGTCAACATAAAACTGGTCTAGGGATTGGATAAGAGTATCAGTGTGCACGTTATTGAAGGCGCCTTCGATGTCAATGCATACCGCCAGTGTATACAGTTTGCTATCAAAGGATGCACCTATGTAGTGGACAACTTCGTTTAAAGCGGTTTCCACCGATCGTCCCATCACATAAGCATGCTGCTTAAATTTTAGGTCTTTGTCGGGTATACTGCTTTTAACCATACTATCAACTATCCGTTCCAAGTTTTTTAGTAGGAAGGGCGTAAGACTTATCTGTCGATAAGACTTAGGTGTCGAATAGCTAGGTTTCCCTGGTTTAGGTATAAATATTACCCTTGCATCCTGCCATTTAATGGGGGTATATGTGAGTTTCAAGCATGCAGTGAATATCTGAGACAGATGTACGGAAACCAGTCCCGCCTCCATCTGTAAGAGTGCCGGGAAAATGCCATCCGGCCCTGCAGCTTTATAGAAAGCGAAGCTCTTGATTGCCCCTTTAACCATATCAGATGTAATTACAATTTCCATGTTAGCCTGCCCTTCCTCCAATATCGGTTCATCTATGTTATTCGATATACCGGGTGGAAAATGAGAGTCCATTAAGAGTTTCATTGTCTCCTAATGGACGCGAGCTGTCCTCGAACGATTCAACCAAGGCACTTGTGAGCATTTCTACTTTGGCGTCTATGTCCTATTTATTTCGACATTGAAAAGTGTTCTGACTTAAACGGTTCTTTAGTAAGGAACCGAACATTGTTCAATTAGTTTTAGACTTATTCCGAAACTTTATCGGCTTTGTCGTTGGTGGTAGTGTCGGAGAATCGAAAGGCAGGTAAACACATGCAAGGTATATGTTGCCACGACCTCGCTTCAGCACCGTTGCATCCGATGTGGATAATCCTGTTGAGAGGAGAAAACATAAGTTCTTATGACATAAGATACATGTTCTCGGTCGAGACCCTGTATCAGCGTAGAAAAGTTGAAAATTTACGTGATTTAATCCAAAAACCTTGTTGCGAATCGCCCAAGGTTCCTGGATTAAAGCTATATGTATCTTACCTGTGTTAATTTTAGCCATTAGAGCGTTGGTAGCCGTCTCGCTACGATGGAGGTTTATTTGGATAACCTCAATCATTGTCATCCATTTAATCTGTCTTCCAGCGAGTTAGTGATCACATCCCCACTCGTTGGATTTGACTCCTCCGGGTAACCTGAAGTGGATATTGATGCAGTGGGTACCATTGATGGCACTGCGGTGTCCTTATAGGAAGCATAGGAAGAGCAGTCTTTTTAATCGACACTTTCCCAATTTTGGACAGCACTGCTGTTCTGTCTTCTGGCGAGTGAGTGATTTCCTCCTCGCTTTTAGGATTTGACTCCTCAAAATTACCAGTACTTGCTAAAGATGCTTTGGGTACCGTCTTAGGTGCTTTAGTGTCCTTATCGGGGCCGGTTTTGACATCCCTTTCAATCGGCGCCTCCCCAATTTTGGAAAGGGCAGCTTCATCTCCTTTTTGCGAGTTAGTGGTATCTTCCTCCCTTTTAGGATTTGACTCCTTAACGTTGTCAGTAGTTGCTTCTGATGCTGTGGTCTTAGGTATTTTAGTGTCCTTTTCGAGGACAGTAACAGAGTAACAGCCCTTCCAATTGGCACCTTCCCAATTTTGAATATGACAGATTTAGAGGCGAAGTAAGCCCTACCTTTATTCTTGGCAAGACTTGCCATAGATTTACCTATTACAAATAAAGTTCCCTCAGGTTCTTCTTTCCTGTAAAAGACGTCCCATTTTTCCAAGGCCAGCTCAGCATTTTGACCACCAAGAATTTCCAGTGTACGTTCATTAGCCAGTTTACTGCCCCATCCTTTTATGTAGACAGTGGACTTTAAGAGCACCGGAAGCTCGCTCTTCTTTACCAGTCCCAGCTTAGCGCCGTCCCAGGAAGGAGGGATACTTTCCACTAAGTTCTTTAGGGTGCTAACTAGGGTGATCGACTCGATTTTTCAACCGGTTTTAAAACCGGTTTTTTTTGCTTTACCAGTGTCGGTTTTTTCTAAATGTTGATTTTTCGAATATCGAATAACCCGGTTTTTTCACTTTTTAAAAATCGGCTTCGAATACTTTCATTTGCTTTGTATTCAAATATTATTTAAATGAAATTTTGAAGTAAATAATAATACAGCCCGTCTAAATTTTAAAAATATTCGAGTCGAGGAACTAGGGTATAATTCTAAAGCACCTTTGGTTAAACTTTTTTGATTTTCCTAATAAATTAAAAAAATTATTTGTAAAATTGATAACTGTTTGATAAAACTTTATCAATCTTAAGATTATATTCCAATTACAATAATTAGTTTAGAGCTGAAATATTATGGAAGTGTTGGTTGGAATGCCTATGAAAATTTGATAAATAGGGCAGAATAAACTAGGATTACACAGCACCTTATGTTTAACAGAAGTGTCCCACCATTTTCCTAATTTTTTATATTAAAGAAATAATGTAAATCAGACGACTAGATCTAAAGTTATAATCTGTTAAACTGTTAAAAAACATTTCGGGCCATGTTTTATCAATCAAATTTAAACATAAACATTATTTTTTCAAATTAAAATATATTTTTTTATTTATAATGAAAAACCGGTTAACCGGCTTTTTCTGAATTTGAAAAATATCAACCGGTTTTTTTGAAATGTCAACTATTCGAACTATTCGAAAACCGGTTTTTGGAAAATGTCGAATAATCGATCACCCTAGTGCTAACACATTGGTGAGATGCCAACCTCATCAACATCACGCCCATTCTGAACTCGCAGCTCACGCTCTCTATTGGTTGTTTGCCCTTTGATGCGATTGCGTGGTCCACTATCTTATTGTTCACCAGATCTTCCACCTTACTCTGCTGGTCTATTGGAATTTTGCCTGTCGGATTACCGGCATCGTAAACTGCATAGCAGAGATTGTCCCGGAGTCTTCCCATGGCAATTTTGGCGTAAGATGGCGGGTCTTTTCCTTTCCCACTGTCTAGCCTCTCTTTCTTCGTTTTTCGGGGCTTCTTTTGAGATACCCGTACCTTCGAGATTGATTTCGCCGACGTGTTCATCTTCGGAATATCTGGCTTGGCGAGGTCACCCTTACTCTCAGGATTCTGACTTGAGGTTCCTTTGAGTGAAGTTTGGCTTCGTCTGTGTATTAGAAGACGGGGAGTTCTTTTTCTTCTTAGGTTTATTCTCAGTTGTCAACTATTCGGGAGACCTGATCCTCTTTGCCTCAGATCTTGTGAGGGAGTCCGATTTTTCCTTTGGGGTGTCGTTAGATTGACTAACTATGATTTCCTGAAGCATCTTTTTCAACTTCCTCCTCTGTGCTCCAGATAGTCTTTTCTTAGTAATAGGTAGTTTAGCTATGCTATCACTCACCTGTTTCACCATTTGCCCTGCTTCAACCTTTTTGGGATTTGCTATAATGGTATTGTTATTATCATCTGAGGATTCAGAGTCGGAACCCTCGCCTATATTTAAAGGCTGAGGTAACTTAGAGCTCTCTCCGAGTACATCCTTCTCTTTCACCCCTATGTTTTTGCCAATGGCATGCTGTACACTTGACGCATTGTCCGCCACGGAGGCCAAGGTACCCACCTCCGTAGTAGTATTTTGCTCACGATTGCAGGATGACGACACGTGACTCGCGGTTGGATCAACACTTGCCGCCGGTACTGGGTTATTTAGGCCCTGCACCGTAACTTTTACCTTTTTATTTTTATTTTCCATATTTGTTTTTCCCAGTTTTTTGGTCCGCGGGGAATATAATATTCCTAGGTGGTGGACAATCTGCCCTCCCTCAGCTTGAGTGAAACTAAAAACTGGGGAAAGACAGATGGTCCATCACCACCCCCTATCCGCCACCCGGGGACGCGCTCGGTAGGAAAAACTAAGTGATTTTCTGAAGGGAACCTTGTATGGGGTCGACCGCACCCATGTTATGAACCGATCGTGAAAAAATCTTCAAATAGAATTTCTGTATACAAAATTAATATTTGGGCCAAAATTTTTATCAATAGCTTTATTTGGTAATGAGTAATGTGCGTTTAAGAGATTTTCGTAAAAGGACCTTGTATGGGAGCTATGACCAATTATGTATATAAAGACAAAATTTCAAAATTCTGTATCTATATCATTATCTGGTAATGAATATTGTGCATTTAAGTGATTTTCTGGAGGGGACCTAGTATAAGAGCTATGACCAAATATGGACCGATCGTAAAACAATTTTATAGTTTGATTTATGTATATAAGAGCAATATTTTTGGTAAACGCGCACAACTCATTTGTCAATATTTTGTTATGAGTTAAGTGCGTTTAAGTTATTTTTGGGAGGGAACCTTGTATGGGAGCTATGACCAAAGTTGGACCGATCATGAATAAATGTTCAAATAACATTTCTGTGTACAAAAATAGTATTTATGCTAAATGTTTTATGGGTATCACTATTTGATAATGAGTTATGTGCCTTTAAGTGTTTTTCTGAAAGGGACCTTGGAAGCTATGGTCAATTATGGACCGATAGGAAAACAAATTCACAGTAATATTTGTCTGTATATGAGCAATGCTTGTGCTAAACTTTATATAAATATCTTAATTTAGTAATTAGTTATGTGCGTTTAAGTGATTTTCGGGAGGGGACCTTGTATGGGAGCTATGACCAATTATGGACCGATCGGAAAAAAATTCACAGTAATATTTTCGTGCATATGTGGATATCTTAATTTTGTAATGAGTTATGTGCGTTTAAGTGATTTTCGGGAGGGGACCTTGTATGGGAGCTATGACCTATTATGGACCGCTCGGAGTAAAATTTCACAGTAATATTTTCGTGCATATGAGCAATACATGTACCAAATTTTATGTGGATATCTTAATTTTGTAATGAGTTATGTGCGTTTAAGTGATTTTCGGGAGGGGACCTTGTATGGGAGCTATGACCAATTATGGACCGCTCGGAGAAAAATTTCACAGTAATATTTCCGTGCATATGAGTAATATTAGTACCAAATTTAATATGGATATCTTAATTTAGTAGTGAGTTATGCGCGTTTAAGTGATTTTCGGGAGGGGACCTTGTATGGGAGCTATGACCAATCATGGACCGATCAGAAAAAACTTTCACAGTAAAATTTCCTTGCGTATGAACAATACCTATACCAAATTGTATATGGATATCTTAATTTAGTAATGAGTTATGCGCGTTTAAGTGATTTTCGGGAGGGGACCTTGTATGGGAGCTATGACCAATTATGGATCGATGGAACAAATATTTCACAGTAATATTTCTGTATGTGAGAGCAATACTTGTACCAAATTTTATATGGATGTCTTAATTTAGTAATGAATTATTTGCGTTTAAGTTATTTTCGGGAGGGGACCTTGTATGGGAGCTTTGTCCAATTATGGACCGATCCAGAACATTTTTCTCTGAATGAATTCTATTCACATAAGATTTTAATTTGTAACATTTTCTAAAGATTTCGACATTGTGACGGAAGTTATTAACAAAAAACCCATTTTCCGGGAATATGTACTTTTGTATGGGAGGTAGGTATATGAAATTATTGACCGATTCTGGCAATTTTCAGCAGGCGTCAAGCTCTTGCGTAGAAACGAATGTATGGTGATTTTCAAGGAATTATCTTGCATTGTTTTCGAAAATTACATCAGAATGTGTAAAAAATGCTTATTTTTTTCGAGGTTGTTTCAAATTTTGATTCATAACTTTTCCCGGTGTGAACCGATTTTGCTTATTTTTAATACCAAACTGCCTAGGACAATAATAAATATTTTGGGTGAATTTCGTTAATTTTTGTTGCTTTGTGTTAACGTGAGAATGTTTTATGCAGACAGACAGACGGACGGACAGACGGACGGACAGACTGAGATAGCTAAATCGACTCAGAATTTCATAAGGTCCAAGAATATATATACTTTGTTGGGTCTCAGATGAATATTTCTTGGTGTTACACACGGAATGACAAAGTTATATATACCCTCTATCACCACTGATGGTGGTGGAGGGTATAAAAATATATATTTCTCAAATTTCATAAAACTACAAAAAATGTAGCAAAGGAACGTATAATAAGCCGTTTTTGCACATTTAGTTTGAATTTCTTTTTTATCTCTGAAACTAAAAACACATCGTCTAAAATATTTTTACTTAAGAACGAAAAAAATCAGATTTAAACATAGAAGTACAAATTTTTCCTGTTTTTTCGCCTTTTCTCCTATTTCGAAACGGAACTTTGCTTCATAATACATATTTCAGACACTTTAAAAGCTTAATCAGAAATGTTTTTGCTTGAGTACACTGAAAATAATCCATGCTCAACTTTACGAAAAAAATTTCGTAACTTATATTTTCGTAATATTTACAAAAATTTCGTGTATAATACGAAATATTACTTAATAAAACCCTTTTCTATTTTTACGAAAGTACGAAAACCTTTCGTAATATTTTTTCATAAATTTTAGTGAAATTAAACATAATGATATTAAGTATATTATAATTTTTCGCAATGATCGGTCCTCATTTGATCACTTCCCCTATATAATGTCCCCTTCATAAAAGGACTTGATGGTTCAAATTCACTTATAAACACTACTATTACGACGATATTCTACATAAATAACTTTAATGTAGACGTTAATCGCTTTACCAAAATTTATAGGGATAGGCCCATATTAACCCTCTTTCAGAAAATCCTTGTTTGCCAGCAAATTGTTAAAATATTTCTGAAATAAAGTAAAAATTGATTTAAATGTTTTATTATTAAAAAAATAATCAACATTTGTAACGTAATCACTGGTGTAGGGCATCATATCGTCAGCCATGATCAACTATAAATTTTTACTTGTTTATTTATTTGTTTTATTTATTCATTGTCTGAAAATATGCATTTATTGAGTCTCTTTATGCAGCAAATACAGATTTTCTTTTTTTACCGGCTTTTTCCCCTAAGGGTGGGAGTTCTTAATATATGAACATATGTCTGAGACTAAATTTGAAACATAGTTAGATATATGGTGTGATATACTATATTCTTTTCCAAAATTTGGATAAGAAGGAACAAGAAGGGGTATGTGGATGAAAAAGAGACAAAATTCCTACTTTTGGGAGTAAATACTAATTATTGTCTATACACTGAATCCATGCCTAATATATACGAAATTGTACGAAATATTTTAGTATAATGCAAAATAAAAAAAATTAATTTACATAAATTGAAAAAAGTGAATTTTTAATAAATATGGTAAAATTTACGAAATATTAATTTATGCAAACATTTTTGTTAATATTAAAATTATTTTTTTAATTTTAGTTAAAATTATTCTCCACACGAATTTTTAATTTTTTTTATGAAAATAGTGCGTCAATTATATTATACTTTTTCTTAAATTTTATAAAAATGTTGTAGTTTTATCTAATTATAATATACTTAACATCATTATGTTTGTTTTCGCCAAAATTTATGAAAAAATATTACGAAAGGTTTTCGTACTTTCGTAAAAATAGAAAAGGGTTTTATTAAGTAATATTTCGTATTATACACGAAATTTTTGTAAATATTACGAAAATATAAGTTACGAAATTTTTTTTTTTCGTAAAGTTGAGCATGGATTATTTTCAGTGTACTCAAGCAAGAACATTTCTGATTAAGCTTTTAAGGTGTCTGCAATATGTATTATGTAGCAAAGTTCCGTTTCGAAATAGGAGAAAAGGCGAAAAAACAGGAAAAATTTGTACTTCTATGTTTTAGTCTGATTTTTTTCGTTCTTAAGTAAAAATATTTTAGACGATGAGTTTTTAGTTTCAGAGATATGTGTATTCGAAGTCCACTCCTAGAGGGAAAAACATAAAAAGGAAATTGAAACTAAATGTACAAAAACGGCTTATTATGCGTTCCTTTGCTACATTTTTTGTACTTTTATGAAATTTGAGAAATATATATTTTTTTATTAATAGTTTTCCGTAATCGGTCAAAATATGTGTTTTTGAAAAATGTTTTTGCAAAACATCATTAAAGAGGGAAAGGTTCCTCTCTGACGTGATTTTCTTAATAAATGTTCTACAACATCGTTTTCTGAAATGATACAAAATATATTAAACAAAATACATAAATTTGAATAATTCAATGGAGAAAGAGGGTATGGGTAGTATTTTTGGTACTCTGTTGGTATCTTTTATAAATATTGTTCAAATTCAATGAAATTTCTTTTAAGATCACAAAAAAATAGCAAGGAGTTCCTTTATAAGGAGACCTTCAGCATTTTTTGAAACATGAATAAGTTAGGGAAAAATTAGCACTTTATACTTTAAGAAAAGAATTATTCTTTCTCCTAAGTTAAATATGTATATTATAGTTTTACCTAACTAGATATTATTAGAATTATAATTTTGGAATCTTTTAGCTTTGTAAATTGGAAAAAAATTGTGAAGTAATCTCTTAGTGAGGAATAAAATGAGTAAACTTTTTTCATTTTGTAAATGCTATGTTATGTTATTTAAGTCAACGAAATTTCTCATAATTATGTTAAATATACAGATATATCCATAAAATACGGCACAACTAAGTTCTATAGAAGTCTTGATGATCCTGCCAAATTTCATAAAGATCGGGCCCCATTTGACCCTAGCTCCCATACAAAGTCCCCTTCAGAAAATTACTTGAATGTCCCAAATTAACTTATAAACACAAATATCGCGATGAAATTCAGCACAATAAAATATTATGTAAATATAAATTTATTCACAAAATTTTATCGGGCTTGATCAATATTTGCCCCTAGCCCCCATATAAAGCCTCTTTCAGAAAATTAGTTTTTCATCCATAAATTGAAGATAAATGCTTTATTATGAAAAATAAATCACATTTAATATTCATAACTGGTGTAGCGTATCATATGGTCGGTCACGCCCGACTATACTTTCTTACTTATTATATTTCTAAATGTTGAAAAATTTCAGAAATTGATCTATGGACATAAAGCACATTTTTTAGTTTACTCTAACGGGAGAATACTTAAGTATAATGTTATGAAACCACTTAAAACCCCGGGCAACGACGGGTACAAAAATCTAGTATATTAATATTTTAAGAAACTAAAAATTTACAGATGTCTAATACCCCATTTACACATACACGAAATCTAGTACTTATGAGATTTTGAGCCAAATCTAGTTGATTTTAATTAGATTTCCCATACAAAACAAAATCTACTTCGTAACTAGATTTCGTTAAAATCTACTCAAAATCTAATAGTTTTTAGTGATGCCACTCTGTTTTCCCCTAAATAATACTAAAAAATACGACGCTACACAAGAAAAAAGAGAAAAACAAAGCAAACAAAAAAATATTAAAAGAAATGTCAGAAATAGACGATAGGCAAAGGCCTTTCGTTTGCCCAAAAAACAACGAAAATTTTACCAAAATACGAAATAATATATGGCCATTTGAACCAAAATGCAATTTGCAATACAAACCTTTAAATTTCTTGAGACATTGCATACAATTTTCATGTTGTTTAAAAAAAAAACATTTTTTCATAATTAAAATATAAAAAAAAAATATTAAAAGAAATGTCAGAAATAGACGATAGGCAAAGGCCTTTCGTTTGCCCAAAAAACAACGAAAATTTTACCAAAATAAGAAATAATATGTGGCCATTTGAACCAAAATGCAATTTGCAATACAAACCTTTAAATTTCTTGAGACATTGCATACAATTTTCATGTTGTTTAAAAAAAAACATTTTTTCATAATTACATTTTTTTTTTTTTTGTAAAATTATTTTATTTTTGTTTATTTTTTAGGATTAACACCAAACACCTTATTACTACATGAAAAAATATTTAAAATTTCAGAAATGAAATACGTAGGCAATAATGTTCTGTTACGATAGAAAAAGTTCATTTCATTTTAGACATTTTTTAACGAAAACTTTCAAATGTTTTATAAAAACCTAATTTTAAACTTGATCGTAATAAAATAAAATGTTTGTGTGAGAACTAAATTGTTTTAGAAAAACAGGCTGTTAAATATTTATTATACCCTCTATCACCACTGATGGTGGTCATAGCTCCCATATAAGGTCCACTTTCGAAAATCACTTAAATGAACATATTTCATTGATAAATAAATCTATCGGGATAAAATTATACATGAGTATGTTTTGTGTATATATGAATTACTCTACGAAATTTATTCCGGATAGGTCCATAATCGGTCATAGCTCCCATATAAGGTCCGCATCCGAAAATCACTTGAATGCGCATAATTCATTGATAAATAAAGCTATCAGGGTAGAACTCGAGGTGAATATGTTTTGTATATAGATATAAATCATTCAGTGAATTTTTTTCCGGATCAGTCCACAATTGGTACTAGCTCCCATATAAGGTCCACATCCTAAAATCATTTAAACAAGCTTAATTCATTGATAAATAGAGCTATCGGGATAAAATTCGACATGAATATGTTTTGTGTATATATGAATTAGTTTACAATTTTTTTTTTCGAATCGGTCCATAATTGGTCATATCTCCCATATAAGGTCCACATCCGATAATCACTTAAATGCGCTTAATTCATTGATAAATAAAGCTATTAGGGTAAAACTCGATGTAAATTTGTTTTGCATATATATATAAATCATTCTTGAAAATTTTCCACATCGGTTCATATTTGGTTACAGCTTCCATATAGGGAATTTTTTCAGTATCGGTCCATAACTAGCTCCCATATAAGGTTCACATCTGAAAATCACTTAATACGACATAATTATACCTTTCACCGCCATCAGTGGTGATAGAGGGTATATATAAGTTTGTCATTCCGTGTGTAACACCAAGAAATACTAAATTGAGACCCAACAAAGCGTCCTTATCAAATTCTGAGTCGATTTAGCTATGTCCGTATGTCTGTGTGTCTGTCTGTCTGTTTGTCTAAAACATTATCACGTTAAAACTAAGCAAAAGAAATAAACCAAATTCACCAAAAATATTCACTGTTGTCCTAAGCAGTATTGAAAATCAGCAAAAGAGGTTCACAACTTTAAAAGTTATTCTGAGAAACTACAAAAGATAATTCTATGAATTTTGTCCCACAATATTTTTTTTTTTTTATCCAGGGATAAATTATGTTGGAAATCAAGATAATCGATTCAAAATTTCCCATAGTCCTCATACAAAGGTATATATTCCCGAAAATTATTTTATCATTAATAACTACCTCAACTATATCGATATCATCGACTAACCCTTGCGTTGTACGGTTGTTTTTCTTTAAACACAAATAAGTTATTTTTCCCAAAAAACTTTGTTTTTGCTTATACAATTTATAAATCACAGTGAACACAAAAAATTTTCGTCCAGAGTGTTATTCCTAAATAATTTTTCCTAGTAGATAGTGACTATGTCCGGTCCGCCCAATTTGGGGGACAACCGCTTCTCTTTATTAGCGGATGCCCCTCGCGCCAAAAAGAAACGACTTAACCAAAATATAATAGACGTTTTTCCGGAACTTCCAGTTGTCCAAAAACCCGATCCCAAATATGTAGTGTTATCAGCCGCGTCTGGTGATAAAACTATGCAACAATATTCGTGTTTTTCGGTACACCGATCGTTAAAACTTATATGTTCTGATATACTTTCTGTATCGGAATTGAGAGATGGAAATTTACTCCTTCTGATTGGGAACAAAACAAACGCTGAAAGGCTTATTTCAATGAAAAATCTGCCAGGTATCTGCAGTATTAAATGTGAATATCATTCCAACCTTAATTTCTCCAAAGGCACAATATATGCTCCCTTCTTAATAAACATCCCCGAAAGTGAGATTATTCAAGAATTGAAATCTCAAGGTGTAAATGATACATACAAATATCAAAGAAAAAATCCCGAAGGTAATATGGTTCCATCTGGCGTTATGCTTTTAACCTTCGATCGGTATTCTACCCCTGATAAATTGGAAATATCTTGGCATAAAGTCAAAGTAAGACAATACTACCCCAATCCAATGCGTTGCAAAAATTGTCAAATGTTTGGGCACACTCATAAATGGTGCAAAAATACACCTAAATGTGTTAATTGTGCATTGCCTCCACATATACCAGATGATTGTACGCGAACTTTATGCGTTAACTGTTCCGAAGAACACCCTTCTTCTGCAAAAGAATGCAAAGTATTTAAACAACAAAAAGAAATATTAAAAATAAAAACTAAAGAAAAATGCTCTTTGAAGATTGCAAAAGAAAAATATTACTCACAAACCTTAACAAAGCCTCTTGATCAATTATACTCTGAAATTACAAACAACAACACTTTAAAAAATGCAACTTGCATTACAACGACAAATACAACTACAATAGCAACAAATAAATCATCCGATTCACAAATTATAACAACAACCAACCGGCTAACAAACAACACTGATAAAACAAAAAATATAACTGAAAAATCTGCAAAAACAATTTCAACAGATTTAAAACCCCAAAAATCAACAACAAATTTAAAACCAATACATTCTGTATTTACTAGGGTGATCGACTCGATTTTTCAACCGGGTTTAAAACCGGTTTTTTCTGCTTTACCAGTGTCGGTTTTTTCTTAATGTTGATTTTTCGAATATCGAATAACCCGGTTTTTTCACTTTTTAAAAACCGGTTTCGAATACTTTCATTTGCTTTGTAATTGACAACTGTTTGATAAAATTTTATCAATCTTAAGATTATATTCCAATTACAATAATTAATTTACGGCTGAAATTTTATGGAAGTGTTGGAATGCCTATGCAAATTTCCTAAACAGGGCTTTTAAAATAAGCTAGGATTACATAGTACCTTATGTTTAACAGAAGTGTCCCACTTTTTTCCTAATTTTTTTATATTAATGAAATAATGTAAATCAGACGACTAGATCTAAAGATATACCCCCTTATTCACAAACAACATTTTTATTTTATAAAAGGTTTATAAAACAAAATTTCCATATAAAATCTTATTTTTAAACTGTTTATAAAATAAAAATTTTGTTTGTGAATAAGGGGGATAATCTTTTAAACTGTTAAAAATCATTTCACATTAATCACATTAAGTTTTTCAAATTAAAATATATTTTTTTATTTATAATGAAAAACCGGTTAACCGGTTTTTTCTGAATTTGAAAAATATCAACCGGTTTTTTTTAAATGTCATCTATTCGAACTATTCGAAAACCGGTTTTTGGAAAATGTCGAATAATCGATCACCCTTGTATTTACGCGTTCAATGGCTAAAATCCAAACAAACGCAGCAACAAAAACCAACGTTAAAAACACAAAAGAAATACTCAACTTGTCACAAAACAAAAACCTTGATTTACCTAAACATACAACAACTAATAATACCCCTAACAATAAACAAGACGAAATTATGTTTCTTGATGAAGAATAATTTTATTTTTTGATTTTCATAATGGATTTAAAAATCATCCAGTGGAACATTAACGGCTTTATAAATAATTATCACGAATTACAACTCATTTTGAAAGACTATAATCCCGATATAATTTCTATTCAAGAAACCCATATACCAAAGAATGCAAAAAACATAATTTACCCAAATTCCTACTACGCTTACTTTCACAATCTCAATTCTACTGCCAAACAAGGTGTTGGTATTCTAATTAAAAAATCTATTCCCCACAATCTTAATTACCTAGACCCAAATACAAACTCTATAGCCATCACCATCAATATAGGCATAAAATTTACACTAATTAACACATATATTCCTCCACATGTAAATTTTACAACACACACACTAAAATCCTTAACAAATAATATTCATTCTCCAATAATTCTTACTGGCGACTTTAATTCATGGAGTACTTCATGGGGTTCGTCATTTACCAACTCCCGTGGAAAAATTATTGAAGACTTTATAATGAACGAAGACTTAATCTTACTCAATTCTGGATCTCCAACCCATTTCTCCACTCACAATACCTTTTCACATGTTGACATTACTTTTTGCTCTGCTATATTTTACCCACTCTGTTCTTGGAAGATACTCCAAAACCTTCATGGAAGCGACCACTTCCCCATATTTATAGACATTAAGAAAAACAACAATAATACTACAGCCAAACCAAAACCTAACTTTAAAACCAATTGGCCTGAATATAAAAATATCTGTGACATCAATATTGCAAAGATCAAAATCTCCAATAATATAAACCAACAAGCCGCATCTCTCACCAAAGCCATAAGATCTGCTGCAAATCGCTGTATTCCTCAAACCAATTGTAATAGATACAAGCATCATGTCGCCTGGTGGAATCCCCATCTTAAAATGTTAAGAAACAAAAAACAACATCTCTGGCATAATTTCCAACGCTTTAGAACAGATGCCAACCTAATTCTATACAAAAAATGTAACGCACTCTTTAGAAAAACAGTTAAACAATGTAAAGCCGAATGTATGCAAAAATTCACCTCTAACATCAATCCTAACTCCACCCCCCAACAAATTTGGAACGATATTAAACGAGTCACAGGCGCTATATCATCCTTTAATTTCAATTATATTAAAAATGGCTCTATTATGTTAACGTCATCTTTAGATATCGCAAATCACTTCGCCAAACATTGGTCTGAAGAATCCGCCGACAATCATTTTTCTCCAGTCTTCCAACGCAAAAAATCATTGTCAATAAACAGCATATACAACCCTTGCCAATTTAACACCTTTTCTCATAAAATACAATCTCCTATAAACATAACAGAACTAGAGAACGCCCTACAGTCTTCCAAAGGCAAAACACCCGGTGAAGATCGTATATCTTATTCTATGCTTCGAAACCTTAGTTTTTCATCCAAACAACATTTACTAAATCTATATAATAACATTTTCACTACTGGTACCTATCCGCAAGCATGGAAAATTGCAACTGTTATCCCAATTCAAAAACCAAATAAAAATCATTTTGTTGTTGAGGGCCACAGACCTATTTCACTTCTACCATGCATTAGCAAAATATTGGAAAAAATTATTGCAAAACGTCTTATGTGGTTTTTGAAAACAAACAACTTTATTTCACCTCATCAAGTAGCATTTATGAAAAACCAAGGCACAGATGACATCCATTTATATCTTCAACATTTTATCTTCAACGCACTGTCCAGCAAAAACCACGTCAATATTCTGTCTACAGACTTCGAAAGAGCTTTTGATAGGATCGGTTTACATGTAATACTGCAACAATTAAAAGATTGGAAAATATGTACAAAAATGTATTCTTTTATTAAAAGTTTTTTAACTAACCGCAAATTTAAAGTTAGAATCAATAACCAAAACTCATCCACATATCCACTTCACAACGGCATTCCACAAGGTTCACCTCTATCAGTAGTCCTCTTTATAATAGCCTTCAACCAACTCAGCTCAATATTATCTAAACAAAAGCATATAGGACACGCTATATACGCTGATGATGCTGTAATATTCACCAAACACAATAACAATAATCTCGTAAAGGAAGCTTTTTTAAATATTTTACAAGAAATCTACAATTGGGGTTTATTATCTGGAGCCAAACTATCAGTTGATAAATGTAAAATTCTTCATATTTGCAGGAAACACAGTTGTAACTTCACTGACATTACATTTAATAATCTAACTATTAAACAAGTCAGTCATCTTAAGATTTTGGGAGTAATTATAGAGAAAAATTTTACCTTCAAAGAGCACCTCCTTCAACTTAGAAACAATTTAATCTCTAGACTTAATATTATTAAATTTTTAACATCTAAACATTTTAGGATTCATATAACAACAATGTTAAATATTACTCGCTCGATCATACTCTCTAAAATCGACTTTGCTCTTCCTATTTATGGATGTTGTTCTAATTCAAATATAAAAAGTATTACAGCACCTTATCATGCAGCAATCAGACGGAACATCGGTGCTTTTCGTACCAGCCCAATAAAGACCATATTAACCGAAGCTGGTATGCCTTCAATTGAAGACCGCATTTTACTACTTACTTACAAACTAATTCCTAAAATTATGGTATGTCGAAATAAAATCCTATTCCAAGAAATAACTAAAACACTTAACCGCACAAGAACACCAAAATATAAATCCACGTTGATTAAATGCCTTGATTATTCAAAGATCATAGGTTTAACATGTCGCCCATGTTATCCTGGAACCCCCTCCGAACCACCCTGGCTGTTAGATAACACAATCTTTATTGAATCAATCAAATCACTACCGAAATCCTCTACTTCACCAACGATTTATAAACAAGTCTTTAACGACATTAAATATAATCTCCAACAACACGGCTGTAAACTAATATTCACCGATGGTTCAAAATCATCCCACTTTACAACATTTGCAGTTGTTCAGAACGATGGTTTGTGTATATAGTGGCTTTGTCGATAATCACTGCTCCAACTTTACTCAACTGCCATGTATATGGCATACATGGCAGTTGAGTATGCTTCCCATTATCCGTCAAAATCCGTTATTTGTTCTGACAGTCTTTCTTCTCTAATGGCCATAAAAAATACACTATATGATTCTCCCCTGATTACCAAAATAAGAAACATCTGCATTAAAAACCCCAACAAAATCAATTTCTTATGGATTCCTTCACACGTCGGTATTCCAGGCAATGAATTTGCTGATATAACTGCAGCTGAAGCTAAAAATAGACCACTATATACTTTTTATACCTGTGAACCTCGCGATATTTTGAATCTTATATATTCTTATTATGATAATTATATAAGTTGTAATTGGTCAAATTATCAACACCCGTACAAAATCATTAATCCTTTGGGTGTCCAAGCAAAATATCCAAAATCTTGCCCAAGAAATATTACAAATCTAATTTCTCGAATGAGAATTGGTCATACCAATTCTCATTCGATAAATCGTCACCACCAATTTGTTCCACATGCAATATCCAACTCAACATTACACACATACTTGATGAGTGTCCATCTTTACAGAATACAAGAACAAACATTTTTGGATCCATGCAACCCACCATTTGCCTAAAAAATTTATCTGAGTACAATATCGAATTACTCCACAAATTTCTTCTAAGAACAAAACTAATCAATAAATTGTAATCTAATTTATAGTTATTTTCGAAAATTCAGAGTCGATAGCCGTTGCAGCTAGTACTCTTTCCCTATTTTTAATTACTTAATTGTATTTTGTAATTAATAAATAAATAAATAAATAAATATCGATATCAACACAAAATTTTGTACATATATAAAATATAATATGAACAGAAATCATGCTATCAACGTAGATCTCAGTAGATCCACAATTGGTCATAGCTTCCATATAAGGTTCACTTTCGAAAACAACCTAAACGCACCTATTTTATTGAGATAAAATTCGAGTTGAATATGTTTTGTGTACATACAAATCATTCTACCAATTTTTACGGATCGGTCCATTATGGGTCATAGCTCCCATATAAGGCAAATATGTTTTGCATAAATATAAATCACTCTTCGAAATTTTTTCCGGATAGGCCCATAATTGGTCATAGCTCCGATATAAGACCCACATCCTAAAATCACTTAAACGCATATATTTCATTGAATTCTAAAGCTATAGAGATAAAATTCGACTTGAATATCTTTTGTGCACATATAAATCATTCTACCACTTTTTACCGGATCGGTTCATTATTGGTCTTAGCTTTCATATAAGGCCCACTTCCGAAAATCGCTTAAATGCTCATATTTCATTATCAAATAAAGTTATCTTAATAAAATTCGACACAAATATGTTCTGTCTTTATATGAATCACTCTACGATATTTTTTCCTAATAGGTTCCCATATAAGGTCCACTTACGAAAATCACTTAAACGCATATATTTCTTTGAATAATAAAGCTATCGGTATAAAGTACGACTTGAATATGTTGTGTGAGCATATAAATCATTCTACATTTTTTTTCCTGATCGATCCATATTTGGTACTAGCTCCTATATAAGATCCACTTCAAAAAATCACTTAAACGCACATATTTCATTATCAAATAAAGATATCTTAATAAAATTCGACACAAATAATTTTTGTGTACATATGAATCATTCTACAAAATTTTTCTGGATAGGACCGTAATTGGTCATAGCTCCTATATAAAGTCCACTTCCGAAAATCACTTAAACGCACATATTTCATTAATTGATAAATCTATTGGAGTAAAATTAAACTTGATTTTTTTGTTTGCATATAAATCATTATAAATTGCTTGAATGCACATTTACAATCAAATTTATCGGGATAAAATTCGACATAGATGTGTATTTTGTTTATATAAATCATTCTACGGAATTTTTTTCCGGATCGGCCCATAAAATGTATTGGCTCCCAGTAAAGCACTTAATACCACCTTATTTGTTGTTAAATGATTATATATGGATAAAATTCGACATGAGTATGTTCTGTGTAAAGATAAATCATTCTATTAACATGTTTTCGAACTGGCCTATTAATATAAATTTTTCTGGACTTATTAAAATTAGTTAGACATATGCATAAATGTTGGTACTCTCAATACGGAAACAAAAATGTTGCCAAGTTATCTAAAAATTAGATTAGAAATATTAGAAAAAATGAAATCTTCCTAAATGTCAAGAAGAGTAAATGTAAACGGTCTAGATTTGCAAATAGATTTTAATAAACTAGATTTCGTGTATGTGTAAATGAGGCAGCGTTGCCACTCACAATTTATTTGTCTTACCAAAGTTCCGTCAAAAAACTACCAAAACGTTCCAAAAACTATCAAATTTTTCCTTAGAGACAATTGCTTCTGTTTAGAGTTTCATTATTTTTAAAACTAATATGTAATATCAAACAATGATTTGTTCCAAAGAGTCAATGGTTTACTTTTACGTAATTAGACAAAATTTCCAAATACTTTCGTACTATATAGTTATGAAATACATAATAGCTGTTTTCGACAAAATTTTTACCAAAATCATTCCCGAGAAAATAGTAATAGTATTATATTCGGCATCTATCGTATAAATTGAGGACTTTATCGATAAATCCTTTTATTATACTACGGTTAACTAATTTGCCATTTATTGATAATAAAATTATTTTCCTGAAAAGGGGCTATATGGCTGAAATAGGATCAATTGTGGACCAATCGACATAGATTTCGGTTCTTAAAAAACTGTTTCAACAGACAGACGGGCGGACATGGCTATATCGTCTTAGAATCTAAGTTCACAACTGGACCGATGCAGGCCTAGAAGTATTCCTTCGGATTTTATGTAACATCCTCATTTCAAACTAACTAACTTACTAACATTCATGAATCAGAAATGTTGAAATACTTAGAAACTTAATATTTTCTTAGAACAAACAATATAAACTTAACAAGGATAAACTTAAGATTGACGTATTTATTAAAATTACTTTGCCATAACAAGATCAGAAATGTTTATAAATTCATATGCATGAGATCAAAATTATCTCATCCTATCAAATTTGGACCAAAATTTAAACCTACCAACCAAACTACCAAAGGTCATTTCAGAGATTTGAAACTACCAATTTTGGTCCAATTGGACCAAAGTGGCAACGCTGAAATGGGGTATAAGAAAAATTTGGATCCTTTCGTGCAAGTAAATTTTTACAATTTAGCACATACTTTAAAATTAACAAGTTAAAGTGCTATATTCGGCTCTGCCGAATCTTAAATACCCTCCAGCTTAAACTGGTTTCATAAATGATCAAATTTTATGGAATTTTTAATTGCAAAATTATTTGCAATTAAAAACAAAACTACCACTTAACAGACCGTTACGGAGCGTACTAAATTTAACCTATGTTCTGTATTTAAAATAATTTCTATGTGTGAGAGAAATGTATGATAATATTTATAGTTATAAAACTTATATAGTTTTGTATGGGAGGTACAATAGATTTTGAACGTTGTTGATCCTATGAAAAAAAATAAAAATTGCTTTTACATTTTTAATGTTCAACCGAATTTCGACACTTAATTTGATTTAAAAAAATAATTATTTATGACAAACCTGTTAATTCTCCCTTCCACCCACTACACCACGTCATTATTTTGTCCTTCGTTAACTAATATTTTTCATATAAAAATGCCATGTTATTTTCTGTTTGTACAAAACATTGCTGCTGAATAACTTTTATCAATACTGATGTTGCTGAATAGCAGAAGAAATTAACAGTTACACTTTCTCAATGTGCACATTTTATTTGATCTTGGGTTAACAACAATTTTTTACACAAACAGGAAAGAGAATTTCTATGTGAACATTAGTCGCAAACAATTACGAAGCTAGTTAATAGTGTAGTCGGAATGGCGTAAAACTAGCATCTGGGAGATTTTAAGTTCGAATCCTGTTCGTTTTGGACAGTTTTTATTTAATTTTTGCGAAAAATAATAAATTTTTTAATCCCTATGGGTGGTACAAGAAATTGTGGACTGATTTCGATTTTCAACTCAGTGGATTCCCAAACTATATGTATGACAAAATTCAAAAATAAATATTTGTGCCAAATTTTTTATGGATATCATTATTTGGTAATTAGTAATATGCGTTTAAGTTATTCTCGAAAGGGGACCTTAAACAAATTTAACAGTATCATTTATGTATATAAAAGCAATGTTTGTGCTAAATTTTGTATAGATACCTTTATTTGGTAATGAGAAATATGTGTTTAAGTGATTTTGAGAAGGAGACCTTGTATGGGAGCTATGACCAATTGTGGACCGATCGTGAAAAAATGTACAGTAAGATTTCTGTAGATACAAGCAATATTTGTACCAATGTTTGTATGAATATCGTTATTTGGTAATGAGTTATGTGCGTTTAAAAGTTTTTCGGAAGGTAACCTATATGGGAGCTATGACCAATTATGGACCGATTCAGAAAATTGTTTCTTTATATGAATTCTATTGGCATAGAATTTAAATTTGTAAAATTTCGTAAAGATATCGGCATTATTTCGGCAGATATTAACAATAAATTAATTTCGGGGAATATGTACATTTGTATGGGAGGTATATGTAATTGTGAACCGATTTTTCCGATTTTTAACAATGTTGATCCTGGCACCAAGAGTTATATCTCTGACAAAATTCATCAATTTATCTGCAGTAGTTTGTTTTGAGGTTGTCTCAAATTTTTACTCATAACTCTGAACCTATTTCACCGATCTTGCTGATTTTCAATACCAAACTGCTTACGATATCAATGAATACTTTGGGTGAATTTCATAAAGTTCAGTTGCTTCGTTTTAACGTGAGCGTGTTTTATACAGACAGACAGACGGACATATCTAAATCGACTCAGAATTTCATATGGACCAAGAATATATATACTTTGTTGAGTCTCAAATGAATATTTCTCGGTGTTACAAACGGAATGACAACCTTATATATACCTTCTATCACCACTGATGGTGGTGGATGATATAAAAATGTTGATAAACATTAGGTTTGCTTGAAATACAAAGCAGTAAAATAAGAGAAATGTAAATAAATTCTCAAAAATATAAAAATTAAGCAAACGAGACTGAAGTAAATTTTGTTTTATTATCATTATATTGAAAAACTAGCATTCTGTGCCTGGTAAGTAATTTATGATATTAATGATCCAAATTAACATTGACTTTACTTTTTACCACGTAATTAATATGTCGAAATTAAAATATACGTTCAAAATATATAACTTTGTAATTGCATAAAATTATACAAATTACGTTGATTTAGAACAACTTTCACATTTTTGAAAAGATCTTCACAAATAAGGTTTTTATAATTTTTTTAACTTACAAATTAAATTTATTTGATATATGAATAATTCAAACAAAAAACACTATAAAGTAACAAAAATCAAACAAAAGGTACCAAATAAAGACGTGCACAGTTACAACTGTTTGCACAAGTTTTGTAGTGTCTACTACTGTGAGTGCGTATTGATGAGTAGTTGAGTAGTTCTCGTACAAGTTGATATTGTTATTTTCTCAAACATAGGTTGTGTGAGTGAGTACAAAGAGAATAAGAGTAACATACTTGTTTTGCTATACTTTTGCCAAACAAATAAAATAGATAATGATGGTTGTACAACAAATAACTTATTGTATGCTGCAAGCGTATAAAAACACAGTTGTTTAGAAACATTTTTTTTATTATTTTATAATGTATATCCATAGTTGCCAGATGATTTGGGTGTAAAATCGTCAAATTTCGAGGAAAAAATCGTCAAAATCGTCAACTGATTTTTCGAAATCGTCATTAAATCGTCAAAGCTATTTTCCATTTACATGTTTGATGGTATTTGTACGATTTCATAGTGATTATTTTAACTATCGAGAAATAGATTTTAGTTTTGTTTGTTTGTACTTTAAGTTTGCTTAGCTGCATCTGCAGCTAAGACTTCTTGGCCGAATCGAAAGATTATAACGCCAACACCAATTATTCCAGTACAACTGGACAGAATATCAAATTGAGTTTTTTTGGTTCTCCACCATAATCAAAATTAAAACTTAGGTTAAGTTAACACGAATACATATGGTCAACATGCACTTCAAAAAACCGTAACAAAACACACACTTGACCAATGCGGCAGAGCAAAAAGAACGTCCTGATTCCCCTTAAGCGATAATGGCAACGACGCACGACGATCTTCCAAAAATACTACTTCTTCTATCCTTCTTCCCACTACCAATTATTCTAGATCCAATAACCCCTAAGTGCTGGTCCAAAAAAAGAGAAATTCTCAAAAATTTTTGAGTTCGTTATTACGTAATTCATTCGATCAATGGACATTCTCTAAAACATTATAATGTTTCATTTTATTAACATTTTCATTTGATATTCTAAATACGTCGATATTCTTAAAAATTATGGACAGAAAAATGATAAAATGTATTAAAATTAGTACAAAAATCCTATTTTAAAAAATCGTCAAATTTAGAGTTAAAATCGTCAAATCGTCAACAGGCCATTTTTGACAGTGAAAATCGTCAAAATGACGATAAATCGTCAAATCTGGCAACAGTGTGTATATCATATACCGGCGTATAGAGAGGCAGATAAAAAAATCACCACTACACACACAATATTGGCATTTTTTCAATGAAATTGCACTGAAAAAAATATTTGGTTATTTTTAATTTTGATGATTAAATTGCATTAGTGTAAAATGCAAATATTTATAAACAAAATGTAATCAATGTACATAAGAATGATAATTTCTTCACATAGAAACAACTTTTCAAATTAAAATGTACAAAAAAGAATGAAACAAGATGAACTTATTTACTATCATTGTTGAAAATTATTTAGGGTGTACGTTGTTTTTGTAAATTATGCTCTTGTTTTTGCAAGTTGTTATTGTTTTTTCATCTTGTGTTTGCAATTTCTTTAACGAAGCGACATCAGCCTGCTTTGTTGAATGCTGTCAAGCAACTAAATAAAATATTTGTATTTTTAATGCTCTTGTTTAGAAGTTCGTCTGCGATCGTGTTGTGTACATGTAATTTGCCGAAAATCTTCGTTGTCAGAACAATACTAGCGCCGACGTCTGATGTATATTCGGTATCTCGTGATCTATAGGAGATATCGTAGCAAAATTTAACATAGTTAGAGCTGAGGTGTTTGCGTATCTACTTACAATCTGTAGACTCCGTAGGTCCAATGAAGTCCAATGGTAAGGCCCTTAAAATTGGTCACCTCGACTCAATTTTTTTAAAATCAATAAAAATGCATTTATGATCCGAATTAAAAAAAAAACATTATAATGCAAAAATACAAAACAGAACTTTTTGAAGGGTCCTTAGTTTCCTAATTGAAAATCCTGATCTCAGTACAATTTGCCAAAAAATAAGTTTTTAAATTTTGTCGAAATTCATCTCAAATATTCCCTAAATTGTAAAATTTGTAAGAATATTTTTGGTCCACAAAAAGACTTTTATTTACCGCATTACAAAGGACACAAAGATTTTGAATTTTTTCGAAATATGTAAAAATTATCGTAATTTTAAGAAAAGTTTACAAAAATATTTAGCTTTTTACTTAATGACTTTTTTAATTTATGTAGGAATTCTCAAGCACTAAAGGTAATTCTTTGGAATAAAAGTACTTCAAACAATTTTATGATTATTTTTTCTAAAAAATGTAGGAAACTTTTTTTATAATTTGTACTGAGATCATTATTTTCAATAGGTGGGAAAATTATTTTTTATTTTTTTTTTTTCGAGTTCACTACGACAATACACATCATTTGAGACTTGTGCCCACTTTAAATCACAAAAAGCTGTTTCTCGTTACACTTTTCTTTAGATCAGATATTAGGCTTAGACTTTTTTTGAGATTTTTTGAGAGACATTTTTCAAAATTAAAAAAAAAAAATGTTCTTTTAAATGTTGTATTTTAATTTTTTTTATCAAATAAATGATGATTAGGAATATCTATATATTTTCTTTTCATTTATTATTGATTTTATGTCGATTAAAAAATATAACTCTGGAGACCACCTAAGAATATTTATGTAAAATTTAATTTCAATATCCTCAATAGTTCACTAGAATTATTTTCAGAAAATGTTGAATTACTATCAGAAAATATCACAGAAAAAACGATTTAAAAAAAATTCAGTTAAACGATTAATCGAAAATTTTAAAATGGTTCAATTCATTTTGTGTTTGAATCATAAAAATGTATAATCAAATACGTATTTAACAACAACAAAATTAGAAACAAATAAAAATTTTGTGTGAAATCAATCAAAAATGAAACTTCAATAAATAAAATAATTGAAAACGAGGTTTGCTAATTGAAATCGTTTTTCAGTTTAAATAAATATTAAATAAAAAAACTGAAAACTGAACTAGAACTAACTAGAACTGAACAAGAACTGAACTAGAATATTAAATAAAAATATAAAAATATAAATAAATAAAAAAATAAAAATAAATATAAAAATATTCACTAATTTATTATTCATTTATTACATATTTTTCTTTTGTTTGAAATAATCTTATTTAATATAAATAAACATACTGCATCAATATAGATTCTTTGTATTACTATAAGTAACAACAAATAGTCAAAAATATTTGTAGTACAACAGTTATTTGAGAGCAAGAAACAAATACAATACAGTATTCAACTCAAAACCATAAGCAACTGGTATTGTTTTTGTGGATAGAGTGGATGAGCACAAGCAAAAGCATACAATAACCCAGCGGTAAATGAAACAAAGTACTTAGATAATATTCGATGACATCAGTATGACGTTCTAAGCGAGCAATCTAAGTACTTAGAGTGCAATGTATGCGTAATCCAACATATCATGCACTTTAATTATAGCATAGATTACGATTTAAGCAGAGAGTTAGCTGCCTTTTTCATGTTGTTTTTTGTTTTTATATCTTTACAAAAAAAAAAACAGAACTAAAGTACCGTTTTATTTTTCTTTTGTATGTATACTACACAGTGATGCCAGGAGATTTTTTTCAGAAATCCCTACGCTTATGAGAAAAAATCCCTTTTTTCCCTACACCCACTTTTTATTTTCCCTACATTTTTCCCTACACTACTTTTTTCCATTTTTTTTAAAGTTTATCTTAAAAAAATACAAAAATAACATCAAAAACTAAAATATTAGCTACGTTTTATAATATACATATATGTATGTATTTTTTTTTAATTTTTAGGTATGAAATTTCTAGAATTTAAATTTTAATTTTTTTTTCTTTCAATTTTACATCATATAAATCTTCCAACCCTGACTCTTCAGTTAAGATTAAAAAAAACAATTGAAAGATTTATGGCAGTATATCGAATCGTGATAAAAATTTATTTTATGTGCCCCCAACAAAAAATTTTCATAAAATAATTATTTTAAATAAGGTTTACTTTTGCGTTTACTTTTTGCGGTTTACTTTTATAAATTTTCAGAACATTAAATTCATTTTTTCAATCCTGAGTTACTGCATTAAGCCCCCGACTACTCTATCTATAAGGAGTCAGAATATATCGCCCTACAGGATTGGCATAATCCAAAAAGTCGTTTCAAGAAAAATGGATATGAATATTTAATGACATTTAACTATTTTTTTAATAACTTTTAAACAAATCAAGGGGTTTTAAAAATCCAGATTCAGATAGTTGAGGTTAATATGTTTCTCATCTAAATTGAAATTAAATTTTTAGTTGTCTAATATTCACAAAAACGTGGGTTTTAGTTTTTACGTTTACAAAAAATCGATTTCACATCGAAAATAATAGACATATTTGAAATTTCATAAATCTATATGAAAGATTTTAGTATGTCGCATGTTTTGAAAACCTTAGTTCAAGAAAGCCGAATTTTGGATTATGCCAGTCTTGTAGCGATATGTAGGTACATATATTGTAGAAATTACAAGCGGAATTTTTACTAACGATACACTTAAAACTGATTTCATTTTTAATTTAAAAGTTTAATACATGAAAGAGTATATTTTTAGTTGTTAAAAACTATGAAATTGAAAAATCCCTACAATTTGACAATAGTAAGAAATCTTTCCCTTTTTCCCTACACGTGAAATTTTTGAAAAAAATCCCTACAAAAAGGGAAAAATCCCTACACTTGGCATCACTGATACTACATGAAAAGAATAATATTTTTGTTTCAGTTTAAAGTTGATCTTTTGTAAGTGAAGTTGTGTTTTCTTAAAAAAGTTATTTTATTGTAAAAATTTAAAATAATTGTGGTGATCTAAATGGCACAAACTGATTTAAAAATTGGGGTAAATTTACTTCATACATTCTAGTTTTAATACTGACAATTTCCTCTTGTTTGTTTACAGGATCTGTAAAGGAAGATGGCCGAAAGTTTCAAAAGAAAATTAAGATTCATTTCATTTATCTTCGTTAAAATTGTTTAATTATATTTTTATTGAATTAATTATAATACATGTTTATTATTTGATGATAATTTTTAAATAAACTTACATAATTTGAAATAAACGTAAAAAAATATATATTTTTTCTTTAACAAAATCGGAAGATAGTACTTTAACTTACAAATGCAAATAGGATTGTAATCTACATACATTACATTCTTATTTGCAAGCGTTTATAGGCGTCTCATTATCTTCGCTTAGAACTCCACATATTATGTAAGTGAAATTTTAATTTGTCTTAATGAAACTGTGGCTTACATTCTAAGCGAGAGCACATCGATGAGGCAGCCTAGGACACTTTTATGTTAAATCTAAGTGGAAGAATAAGTGAAAGCATCACCACTGACTGCCACGAAATATCACTTAGATAAGCGAGTACATAATGTGTATTTTTACCGCTAAGCAGTTACACTCATTCTCTCATTTATACTTATAGTATTAGGTACTCACCATGGTGTATTTGTTTTACAAATACTTTGTGGTGTACTACTGCACGTCTTTAGTACCAAAATTATAAATTGTTTAGACATAAATGGTGAATAAGTATTTCTAAAATTTCTAATTTCATAAAGGTACGAAAATATTAATACTAGAAATTTCTGAATCTTCCTCTTTTCCTCCTTTAAAACACGATTTAAACTCTTCAAACATTAGCTTTTGAATGCTAAATTGACAAATTCTATTGGCATAGAATTTAAATTTGTAAAATTTCGTACAGATATCGGCATTATTTCGGAAGTTATTAACAATAAATTAATTTCGGGGAATATGCACATTTGTATGGGAGGTATATGTAATTGTGAACCGATTTTTAACAATGTTGATACTGGCACCAAGAGTTATATCTCTGACAATATTCATCAATTTATCTGCAGTAGTTTTTGCAAAAAATACAAATAAATATGTGAAAAAACACAATTTTTTTTGAGGTTGTTACAAATTTTTACTCATAACTCTGAACCTATTTCTCCGATGTGGCTGATTTTCAATACCAAACTGCTTAGGATATCATTGAATATTTTGGGTGAATTTCATAAAGTTCCGTTGCTTCGTTTTAACGGACATATCTAAATCGACTCAGAATTTCATAAGGACCAAGAATATATATACTTTTTTGGGTCTCAAATGAATATTTCTCGGTGTTACAAACGGAATGACAAACTTATATACCCTCTATCACCACTGATGGTGGTGGAGGGTATAAAGAGTACTAACTTATCATCATAATTTCATTAAATTCGGTTCAGCCGTTAGTCGTAATTAAAATTTACAAATAGAGGTGGTTATCATCATCTAAAGTCAATAAAAGCAATATTTTTCAGCTAATACATACACTTTTATATATTTAGAACCCAAGTAAAGAATAACTATCCAAATACGCCTACTGCATTTTATTTATATAATAAAGCTACGTTCAGACCTGTAAAATATTTGGTCCAAATATTTGTTATAAAATATTTATAAAGTTGCGTCAAACAAACGCAATATTTATTTCATGTTCAGACTTGAACAAATATTTGATGGTATTGTTTTTCAAACAGTGCAAAAATAATTTGGTTCAAACACACACATGTTTTGCAGCTACAGAATATCGTATATTTTCATGCAAGAAAAAAGCAATTTGGCAATTTGTTTTAATTTTAACTATTTTTATTAGGTTTAAAATTAAATTTTTATAATAAAAGTGTATAATATTAATATATAACACGATTGAAAAAACTTTGTTTGTCGAATCTGAACATAAAATATTTCATGTTAACAAACAGCAATGCGGATGATTTTCATAAAACAAATTGATTTGCTGGCAAATAAATATTTTCTCATTGTTTCATCAATGTGAACACCAAAAGTCAAATAATTTACGTCATTTTGGTAAAATAATTATTTGATCTTGCAAACCAAATATAAGATCAAACAGCGTCAATGACAGCTGTTCTTTGTTTATTTTCTGAAAATGAGTGTTATCACCTCATACAAAAATGTAAATAGTCGCTTATATGACTGGTTTTATTTTATTTTTTATAAAATATAAATCTGAGACAAAGTTGTGATATTTAATTGAAATTCAAGCAATTGCGTAAATTAATGATAATTATTATTTTTGTTGTTTGTTTTGTTATTTATTGGTTGGTAACAATAGTTATGCTACATAATATATGCATCTATAGTCTAGTTTGCAGTCTAGTCCAACGGTTCCCAAATTACAATTAAATAAGAGATACTGTTATCTCGGAGTATGAAGTTATGCCACATTTCATAATTCAAAGACAAGCTTATCGCAGATTTAAGTTTGTCAAATTGTAAACAAAAGTGTTCTTGTTTGGAAGTTCTAAAATAATATATTTCCGAAACAGAGGTGACTCTTTATTCGTTTTCAATACGTTAATCCAGGTAATTTTAAATATAAATATTCCATTCCGACGTGATACACAGATTTTAACTTGATTTTGTCGACCAATATTATTAAATTAACATCAGAAAATGCGTAAATAGTCAAAACCATGCAGTAAAATTCACAGTACTTTCGCAAAGAGTTCAAGTCATACTGTGAGCGTCAAAATAAAGTGTACAAAATATTTTGTTATAATAAATCTTCTATGTTATGCATTGGATATAAAATTAAATTATAAATTTTTGTGTTTTTTGTCTTATTACATTGTTATTTACTTAATTCTAAAACAACAACAAATTTTTTTTTGCAATAGCTTAAGTAATTAATCAAAAATAATATGTAGTCCATATTTAACGCGTCAAAATAAAGTGTACAAATTACTTCTGCGGAATTTTAACGAGGTCGTACTGTATAAAGTTCCGTTATATTTGGTTGTTTACTTCTTTTGTATTCTATTGAAATGTTGTTAACGTTGATTTTAATTAGTTGCAATCGGCAGAGTAAAAACTTTTTGTGAAAAGTAAATTTTTAAAAATGGGTAAACAAACTTCCAATGATGTTAGAGAACTTGTATTAAAACTTCGTGATGAAGGTAAAACTTTTCGTGAAATTGGCACTATTATCAACAGAAGTCATAATACTGTGAAAAAAATACTTGACAAATACAAAAAATTCGGAAAAATAGAAAATCTCCCAGGAGCAGGCCGACCAAAACGTTTGAATGAGGCTGAAGTAAGGTCTATAGTGCGTGATGTGAAGAAAAATCCATTTAAAAGTGCTGTTAAAATATCAGAGGAAGTTGCAGCAACAACAGGTACTAGCGTAAGTGCCAGTACAATACGACGAGCATTACATGCAAATGGGTTACATGGTCGATTCCCACGAAAAAAGCCGCTAATATCTACTGTTAATCAGAAAAAACGTTTCGATTATGCAAAAAAATACGAAAACAAAGACGTTTCTTTCTGGAATAATGTCCTTTTTAGCGACGAAAGTAAGTTCGAGGTATTCGGCCAGAAAAAACCCGTAAAGGTATGGAGAACTAAAAATAATGAGTATGCCGAACAAAATTTAATATCCACGGTTAAGCACGGAGGGGGTTCGGTGATGGTGTGGGGATGTATGGCGGCAAGTGGAGTTGGAAGTTTGGTTTTTATTGAAAGTACTATGAATAAAACTGATTATCTGAATATTTTGAGAAACAATTTGCCAACCAGTGTAGAGAAATTGGGGTTGCAAGGCTCTTGGATTTTTCAGCAAGACAATGATCCCAAGCATACCGCAAATATAGTGAAAGAATGGCTACTCTACCGCACTCCTAAAGTACTGGATCATCCTCCCCAATCACCGGACTTAAATCCAATCGAGCATTTGTGGGAGCATCTAGACCGCCAGATTCGAAAAAGGACAATTAGCAATAAGGATATGCTAAAATCCGTTATAATGGAAGAGTGGCAGAAAATTTCATCTGACGTAACAAAAAAACTTGTAGAATCAATGCCTCGAAGACTGAGTGCAGTTATTAAATCAAAAGGAAAAGCAACAAAATACTGAATCTCCTTTATTATTATGGAAGCAAAATGTTGTACACTTTTTTTTGACGCCAAAAAAATGGATTATATTTTATTTTTGGTTTATAAGTTTAGTCTAAGTAAAAAAATTTATTTTATTTTTTAGAACTAAGAAGAGAATATAACATTGAGTCAAAAAAACTTAAAATAGTTAATATAGTCGTATATTTAAAGACTGAAATAAAAACTTTATTAAAACAAATGCTTTTGTACACTTTATTTTGACGCTCACAGTATATTATGCGGATAACGCATTCCGCAACAATATCGAAGAAGTTCAACTTTCTTATATTATTTTCCCGAAAAATTAGCTAACATACTCAGTTCACCCGTCTGCAATCGCAAAAAATTTTTGCAACATGACTCTTTAAGCACATGTCGACGATATTTGATGAAGAAACCTTTTCGTTACCTTAAAGAAAAATGAACGTGAAAGATCTCACGATTATAAAATTAAACATCACACAGTGGTATAGGAAAAAAAAAAGAGGGAAATAATTCGGTAACTTCTAAACGGTTAATCCGATTTTAATGAAATTTGGTATGCACAAAGAGGAGGTGTTGTCGAGTTTAGGTTTTGAATTTGGACCTTATAGGCCAACCAGGGGCCCGGCGGGGGGTCCTCAAATTAGGACACCTCGGCTATGTTAAATTTTTAAAACGATCCTATTTCTTCATTTGAGTTCCGATTTAAAAAAAATTTCGTATATAGAATCTCCTCATCGAGCACTATAAAAAATGTCGTCGTAGCAGTAAATTATCTCTTATAGTTTAGGAGATATTCGCATTTGAATATTAAAATTTTAAAATTTTTACCGTCCTTACTTTAGTTTTTTTGATAATAGCAGGTCCAAATATTTCCGATTTTCGCCATTTTTTTTTATTTGCTTAACAACAAGTTTATATACCAAGCAGTGAAAGAATTATGTAAAAATCATGACTGAGTCCAAAGTTATAGGCATTAAAATTTAAAAAAATAAAAAAAGGCGATTTTTTGTCATTTTTTTGGGAAAAAAGTATCTTTTTCTTTTTAAGTTATCTAAAAAGTTTCTAAGAAGATGTATATAGAATTTATACTTTTTGGAAAGCTGACTTTACATAAAATACGATAAATGAAACAAAACCTAAAAATTTTTGATACCGAGGGGACCAGGTCCATCCAAAAAAACCCTATTTTTTATGGAAAATTAAATTTTGAGCAAAAATTCTCAAATCGCATAGTCGATATCAAATTATAGTGACCTGTTTTATATGACCCAATAAGTTCTTAATCATTTTGTAACGGGTTTCGATAACCCCGCCCCTGGTATGGATATAATAGGCAAAAAACCAAAAAATCCCATTTTTGGGATTTTTTAAAACTTTTTTGGGAATTCCGGGATTTCTAATAAGAAAATTCGAAATTTTTATTTAATTTTGGATTTTGAGTAAAAAAATCTACCTAACTGTAAAATTTCATCAAAAAATATTCATAAATAAAATTTTTATTGCAATTTGAAAAATTTGTATCTTCGCAAAAACTGAATAAAAAACATTTTTTAATTTTTTTTAAAAAAAGTATTCCGCGAATTTTTTAATTTTCAAAAATTATATACAGTTTTGAAAAATAGACAAAATTACCTTTCCATTGATATATAACATGCCTACCTAATGTTTTTTAAGTGACAAATTAATTAGGGAAAACTCAACATCTTTTAGAAAATTTACCTAGCACTATTATTTTCATCCATATATGTAACAAATTTAAGAGTTAACCTTATGGATGAAAATAATAGTGCTAGGCAAATTTTCTAAAAGATGTTGAGTTTTCCCTAATTAATTTGTCACTTAAAAAACATTAGGTAGGCATGTTATATATCAATGGAAAGGTAATTTTGTCTATTTTTCAAAACTGTATATAATTTTTGAAAATTAAAAAATTCGCGGAATACTTTTTAAAAAAAAAATTAAAAAATGTTTTTTATTCAGTTTTTGCGAAGATACAAATTTTTCTAATTGCAATAAAAATTTTATTTATGAATATTTTTTGATGAAATTTTACAGTTAGGTAGATTTTTTTACTTAAAATCCAAAATTAAATCAAAATTTCGAATTTTCTTATTGGAAATCCCGGAATTCCCAAAAAAGTTTTAAAAAATCCCAAAAATGGGATTTTTTAGTTTTTTGCCTATTATATCCATACCAGGGGCGGGGTTATCGAAACCCGTTACAAAATGATTAAGAACTTATTGGGTCATATAAAACAGGTCACTATAATTTGATATCGACTATGCGATTTGAGAATTTTTGCTCAAAATTTAATTTTCCATAAAAAATAGGGTTTTTTTGGATGGACCTGGTCCCCTCGGTATCAAAAATTTTTAGGTTTTGTTTCATTTATCGTATTTTATGTAAAGTCAGCTTTCCAAAAAGTATAAATTCTATATACATCTTCTTAGAAACTTTTTAGATAACTTAAAAAGAAAAAGATACTTTTTTCCCAAAAAAATGACAAAAAATCGCCTTTTTTTATTTTTTTAAATTAAAATGCCTATAACTTTGGACTCAGTCATGATTTTTACATAATTCTTTCACTGCTTAATATATAAACTTGTTGTTAAGCGAATAAAACAAAATGGCGAAAATCGGGAATATTTGGACCTGCTATTATAAAAAAAAACTAAAGTAAGGACGGTAAAAATTTTAAAATTTTAATTTTCAAATGCGAATATCTCCTAAACTATAAGAGATAATTTACTGCTACGACGACATTTTTTATAGTGCTCGATGAGGAGATTCTATATACGAAATTTTTTTTAAATCGGAACTCAAATGAAGAAATAGGATCGTTTTAAAAATTTAACATAGCCGAGGTGTCCTAATTTGAGGACCCCCCGCCGGGCCCCTGGTTGGCCTATAAGGTCCAAATTCAAAACCTAAACTCGACAACACCTCCTCTTTGTGCACACCAAATTTCATTAAAATCGGATTAACCGTTTAGAAGTTACCGAATTATTTCCCTCTTTTTTTTTTCCTATACCACTGTGCATCATGTTAACATTTCAACAATGAAGTCATTCTATCTTCAAAAACAAGCAATTGAAACTTCTCTGAAATATTAATTATTCTCAATGTACGGGAATATTTTATAGAAATGACATATCTACATCTGTTTGACCTTGGGATTTATGGACTATGACAATTTTCGGATGAACAATTACATATTTAGAACAATATGATATCAAAATATGTATGGGGGTCCGCGAATTTAAATAAATTCCTCAAGGGGTCCGCGAAGTAAAAACCGGGGGAACCGCTGGTCTAGTCTATAGTCAAGCTATAGTTTAGTCTATAGTCTTGTCTATACTCTAGTTTATAGTATTGTTTATAGTCTAGTCTATAGGTTATAATCTAGTCTATAGTTTAGTAATTAATTGAGAAATTATTTAATTAATTTATTACTCAATTTATTTAAACAATTATTTATTATATTAATGGATATAAAAATATATTAATAATAAACAATTCTCTATAATTTTCAATTTTATAGATATGTAATTTAATGAAAATTATTTATAATTTGGTTATTTCCGGGCTTATAGCGATTTTTTTGAAATCGCTATAAACCGTTCCAAACAACCAAGGTTTTTCGCTACATTGACTATACTAAATAGCAACAACATGACAGTAAAGATCCACCATCTATCTCTTTTCCACTTGCACAAGGTATTGAAATGTAATTTCAATACCTTGTGCAAGTCTATCTATGTCTTTTCCACTTGCACAAGGTATTGAAATGTAATTTCAATACCTTGTGCAAGTCTATCTATCTCTTTTCCACTTGCACAAGGTATTGAAATGTAATTTGTATTTTTTTGTTGTAAAATTTTGATGAAAAACAATATTAAATGAAATTTTAGAATATATAGAAGTTATTATTCAATGATATAGCTTTTTAGTAAATATAAACACATATATTTTTGGCTTTTGGTTTGGTTGCGCATTAGCTGTTCTTGTTGTTATGTTCCTCTTTGCCTGCAAACAAAATCTTGTTTTTTTACTGTTTTATCCGTCAATTGTTTTACGAAATTATTTGTTGTAATGTGAACACCGGGCAAACAAACTTTTACTATTTGTATTGAATTGTGTTTGGCTTTGTTTCTTCAAACAAAACGTCAAAATAGAAATACTCATTTTAAGCACATTATGAAATAAAAATGTATTTAATTTGTTGTTTTTAGGCAGAAATTTCTATGAAATCGTAAAAAATATTATTAAATAGTTTTTTTATCGTTTAACAAAAATGTTTCATGTTTGGTGTTCACATTGTGTTCACATTAAGAAAATATTTGTAGGTTGACAAATAAAAATGTTTCACGAAAAACAGCTGATATTTTGTTTGCTCTTCAAAAATATTTTGTGTTCACATTACAGCCAACAAATATTTGATAAAAACGTCAAATATTTGATAGGTGTGAACGTACCATAAAGCATTTAAAATATGAGATAGAAAATAAAGATTTTAGCATGTAATAGTTCTATAGTGGTATATGGTGAAGTCCCCATACTTACGGTGGCTAGGATGGTACTGTTAGATGAATAAGAATCAATATTATACAATTCTAAATAAAATTCACACAGTACTCGCCAAATAGATGGGGTTTCCGTAATGTAGTTTTTGTTTATCAATACAAAATTACTAAAAACCCAGATTATCCTAATCCTAATATATATTATAAATCTCTTTGTAAGTCTGTTCGTTTGTTTGTTCGTCAATCACGCCTAAGCGGCTGGACCGATTTTCTTCAAATTTGGAACATGGTTAGATCTATACTTTGAGTGTTATAGGCTATATATATTTTTTTCAGAACTTGGACTAGGAGGGGGCAAAAATGGGGTAAAATGGGTGAAAAACGGGCAAAATAGTTACTATTGATAGTAAATACTGGTTTTGTCTATCCTTAAGCAAAATCATTTTCGATTAAACTACTTAAATTGTTAGAAATATAAATTACCGAAGGGGAAGGGGAGAAAAAATAGGCCAAATGGCGAAAATTGCAGAGTAAAGAGACTCAATAAACGCATATTTTCAGACAAATCAAACTACTTCAATGAATAAATAAAACAAATAAATAAACAAGTAAACATTTATAGTTGATCATGGCTGACGATATGATGCCCTACACCAGTGATTACGTTACAAATGTTGATTATTTTTTTAAGGATTTTCTGAAAGAGGGTTATATGGGGGTAGGTGGTTGATATGGGCCTATCCCTATAAATTTTGGTAAAGGGATTAACGTCTACATTAAAGTTATTTATGTAGAATATCGCCGTAATAGTAGTGTTTATAAGTGAATTTGAACCATCAAGTCCTTTTATGAAGGGGACATTATATTACATTGCGAAAATCAGCAGTGTCATTAAAACTTATAAAAAACTTAGTTTTGCAGATTTTTAGGTGTGATACAAAAACATTTAACATATTTATGAGCTCAAAAGCCATATTCGGGGGTGCGATTGCATGGGGGCTATGCGAAATAATGGTCCGATTTTAACCATTTTCAATAGGATTCGTCCTTGGAAGAATATGTGCCAAATTCATCAAAATATCTTGCAAATTGCGACCTGTAGCGTGTGCATAATGTTTTTAATTACACTAAATTTGAAACATAGTTAGATATATAGGTGTATGGTTTGTTAAAGATGATTAAAGAAATTTTAAACGCAGTAGATATTTTGCGACATTTTAGCTTAGAGCAAAGACATAAATTCAAATTTTTTATTTGAAAAAAAAAAAAAAACAAGTAATAGTGCTATATTCGGCTGAGCCGAATCTTAAATACCCTCCACCAGCTACTTATATATTAATACTTTTCTAATTGATCAAATATTTGTAAAAATAAGTTTTCTCATGTCTTGAATAGAAAAAATACAAAGATTTAAACAGCTTAAATCTGTTACAATTTCATGAGTTATTCAATATTACAAACGCCATTTTCTTTATATTTTTATAGCGCTTAGCGATATTTAGTAATTTGCATGTATATGTGTGTAAAAGATTTAAGGATTTTCAAAATAAATATATATAATTTTGTTCTACACAAATTGATAATGCAACTAGTTAAATGCGGTTAAAGCGCTTTTAGGGGCAGGACATAGTATGGGAGATATGACCAATTACACCGTCCAACACCATTTTTCACACACGAACCAAACCATATACATACGAAAGCACATAATTTATGTGGAATAACTGCGTACTCAGTTTTTCATTTTCTGATCGTTTGTCCTTTTTAAAGGACTTTAAAATTTGAGGTACATACAATTTTCAAAAATTTTTATAAAATATTTTAGCCACCCTATTATAACAATATGGATATCAAACTAAAGAGGACAATTGCAGTATTTATATCTCGTATTTTGTTTTATTTTTTAAGAATAAAAAGATGTAAAAAATATCCTTATAAAAGTTTATCCTTTATTATCCTTGAAATTTTATACAAAATTGTTCAACAAAAAATATTCATAATAAAGACATTAGAATGGAGTACAAAAGTCTGAAATTTGGTCTTCATAGCTAAATTTGTTTAATTTTTATAATTTTTTTTAAATATCTCAATAAATAAATTAATAAAATTTCCCCTCTGAAAATTTCAAAGTCCTTTTTTTGTTAAAATATTATGTAGAAAAATGAGAAATTTGATATTGTGGAACCGAGTTTCTTTATCTCTATGATAAAAAGTTAAAAAAGTGGAAACTTTGAAGAATATGAAAGGATAAAAATCGATTAAGGATATCTTGCATTTTTTATCCTTTCATGTTAAAACTACCTTCTGGGGAAGTATATTTTCCTTTTTAATTTAACACAATTATTCCGAATTCTATAGCTATTCTAAATTCCATATATCTTTTAAAAATATCTTTGACCTCCCAATAATGTTTTCAAAGTAGTTTATTATATAGTTTCCATTAAATATACAAAAGGGCGAAGGTATATCATGTGCAATTAGTAAACCACGATATAGATAAATATTTAAACAAGTAGGAAAGTATAACCGGACTGGGCCGACCATATGATACCCTACACCAGTTGTGAGTTTATTTAAAATGTGATTTACTTTAGCAAATAAAATATTTATGTTGAATTTTATTTCAATTGCGACATATTGAAGAAAAACTAATTTTTTGAAAGTGGCTTCATATAGGGGCTAGAGTCAAATATAGATTAAAGGCCTGCACCTTTATAAGTCAATTATGGAAGTTCAAGCCATATTTTACTATTATAATTTGTATTTATAATAATATTGCGCTTATCATATTATCCTGAAGTCGATTTTAGATTTCGGAACATGCATGTTTTAATCACTAAACCGTCATAATCACACGAAATAAAATGTTATATATTTTAAGGCCTGTTATCTCAACCTCCGGTTATCGTTTAAATGGTAGATATTCAGCCTGAAGACTGTCAATTTAACGTTATTACAAAAAATTAACAGACATTTAGATAAGAACTCCATTAAGCAACTGGTATAAATAATAAATTTACAAAATATTTTCAAGAAACATATTTTTTAATTTGAATATAACATAACTTTAAAATTTTTTTACAAAAAACTAATAAAGATAAGAACATGAAATTATGGATTCTGGAACTCCATATTATTAAATTTGTCATATATTTTTTTCTAAAAAAACTGACTATAAAAAATAGGGATATTAAAGGATTAAAATTTTAAAGGACATTTTTTTGGTTTTTTTATTCCAACATTTTAAAACTATTTTATTCGTAAAAATACTGTTGTTCTCCTCTTTCAGTGGATACCCATATTGACCCACTACACCAAACTAAATTTTAGCTAAATATAATTATACCTACTCTTCCTTTCAAACTTTAAAGTCCTTTTAAAGGAAGAAACGATCAGAAAATAAAAAAACCGAAAATGTAGTATAACTATATCAAGTATGTAGTTTCGAATGTATATGGTCTTGCTCATGTGTGCAACAATTTTTCCCAATTTGTTGTACGGTGTTATAGACCGATCGTAAAAAAGTCTTTAAGCAAAATTTCTGTTCATAAAAGCTATATTTCAGTCAAATTTTGTATCTATATCGTAATTTAGTAATAAGTAAGGTGTGTTTAAATGATTTTCTGAAGGGAACCTTGTATGGGACCGACCGCACCCATGTTATGAACCGATCGTGAAAAAATCTTGAAATAGAATTTTTGTATACAAAATTAATATTTGGGCCAAATTTTTTATCAATAGCTTTATTTGGTAATGAGTAATGTGCGTTTAAGAGATTTTCGTAAAAGGACCTTGTATGGAGCTATGACCAATTATGTATATAAAGACAAAATTTCAAAATTTTATATCTATATCATTATTTGGTAATGAATATTGTGCATTTAAGTGATTTTCTGGAGGGGACCTAGTATGAGAGCTATGACCAAAGTTGGACCGATCATGAAAAAATGTTCAAATAACATTTCTGTGTACAAAAATAGTATTTATGCCAAATGTTTTATGGGTATCACTATTTGATAATGAGTTGTGTCTTTATATGAATAACTTAATTTAGTAATGAGTTATGTGCGTTTAAGTGATTTTCGGGAGGGGACCTTGTATGGGAGCTATGACCAATTATGGACCGATCGTTAAAAAATTTCACAGTAATATTTTCATGCATATGTGGATATCTTAATTTTGCAATGAGTTATGTGCGTTTAAGTGATTTTCGGGAGGGGATCTTGTATGGGAGCTATGACCAATTATGGACCGCTCCACAGTGGGGCAGAATGGAAATTTTTTGGAAATAAATCTGGCATTTCTAAACGGCTGATCCGATCGGGATAAAATTTGGCGTGAGCGTAGCCAAGGAGTATTCGAGTTTAAGTTTTGAAGATGAACCCTGCAGATGCCCCAGGGACGGCGCTGTGGCGGCTCAAAGTAGGGTACCTACGACATGTAAAATTTTTAAACTCGTGCCATTTTTTTGTTTTTCACCCAAATACAAAGATTTTTATAGGCATTTAAAAATTTAGTGATACAAAATTTACCATACCTTGGTCCGCCTTTTTTTGAATACCGGGCGTAATTTTGGACCAAATGGACTCAATTTTTTCTTGTTAGTTAGACAACAAAATTTCCAATAATATACAAAAAATTTCAGATCAATATTGTTTACAGATCCAAAAATATACGTTTTTTAATTTAAAAATTCAAAAAATTTTAGATTTTTGGCGTTTTTTTGCCAAAAATGTGTCTTAACTCTTTTATTAATAAAATAAAATTTTTATTAAGAACATATAACAATTTTATAGTTTTCTAAAAGGTATCTTTACGCAGAACGCTTTGGCGTAAAAAACTTGTCCTATTTTTTGAAAATGTTGCCACTGCGTCCTTCCGAATATGACCTATTTTTTATCAAAACTTCAGCTTTGGGCGACATGTTCTAAAATCCCAAAGCTGGGATCAGAAAACTGAAAGCAGTTTTGGAAACCTCAATATGTTTTCTATTTACTCCAAAAGTATTTTCCCAGCCCTGAAAGAAATGTGGACCCTATGGGCAAAAAAGTAAAAAATCCCATTTTTGGGATTTTCATTCCTATTTTTGGGAATTGCGGGATGCCCTTTGACCTTTCAACTTTTTTTTTGCATATTCTTATTTGAAATGACAAATTTAACAAGCGTTGAAAATTTCATTGAGTTTTGTTCATAAATAAAGATTTTGTCATATATTACATATTTGTTTAATTTCTAAAACTATGATTTATATCAAAATTTTAATAGGATCGCAGATAGCTACAACAATTTAGTCCATATTTATCCCTTAATATCATTTTTTAGTTAGATATGGAAATTCTCGACCCTTTACAAAAAATTTCAAGCCAATATCTCAATTACATTCAAAAATATGTTCATTTAAACCTGTGTCCTTTAATTTCATCTTTTTCATATTTTAGTATTAAGTATGACAGAACATATTTAAATCTTATATTTACCTATTTTCTATTTGTTTGCTTATCCTTATAATTGAAAGGGTCTATTATGCTTAAATTTTAAAAAATTTATAACTATTTTTTACCTAAATTTTTTCGACAGATCATTTCGTTCTGTTTCGTTTATGATCATGTAGGTAAAAATATACAGGTAATGATAATTTCGATTCATTCACTAATAAGAAATATCAATGACTGAATTACAGGTTATAGTAATATAGTCCTAAATGTTAATAGGTAGACAATTCGTAATTTTTTACTTTGGAATACCTGTATCGGAAATGACAAGAATTGGTATATAAGTAAACTTCTCAGATTTTAAGTACCATATTTAATAAATCTACAATGAAGATTACATTAAAGTACGAAGAGTTGTGTTCCGTTTTATGGAGTATATCTTCAAAAGGGCCAGAAAGAATTGAAGACATTTCAAATTATATAAAAACTACATATAGTAGAAAAGTAGACAAAACAGGCATATCAAAAATTGAAAACTTTTTGATGTAAAAAGTAAGTCTGTGGATGGAAATCAAGAGAAATTTCGATTAAAATTTTGTAGTTGGATGGAAACTACTACGGAAATCTCAACTTACAACACATCAACAGGAGCGCCTTGCAAGTCATACGAAGACTTATGTTCAAGGTCAAAAAAAAAGAGGGTCACACAAAAACATTTTTGAATCTCAAGTGAGGATATTGCTGATACATTTAACGAAATGCTGAAAAAGGAAAACCAACCTATGGATGTCGTACATATTGCAACTATTCTTCCTAATGCATCACCAAAACGACTTAAGCGAATTGTGGAAAGTATACCAACTCCAACATCATAATCAAATTTTACTGAAGAGGAAGCAATAGCGCTTATGTTGGAACTGGGTCTCAGTCGAAATAAGTACTAAATATTAAGGAAAGCTCTGCATGAAAAAGGACACAATATATTACCATCATACAAGGCGATCCAGGACAAAAAACAAACTATCCTACTAAATCAACAAAAAATAATGAAGAATTGAAAGAACTGAGAGCTGCGGAAAAAAGCAGAATCCAAGAAGAATTTAAAGTTCAGATGGGATTAAACATCGACAAACCACTTTCAAGTTGCGGTAGTACAAATGACGGTAATACGGCGAGAAGATTTTTTCGTGATTTTGAAATTACTTCAAAAATAACTGGAATCGACAAGGAGTTGCTTCGAAGAGTTAACACTATTTTAATGGCACTGAATAGTAAACATAAAATTAATGAAAATCGATTTGGGGAATACACATCTGAAATTTCTAAATTACTTGTATCTCTGTATCCATGGAGGGAACTAACACCAACAGTACACAAAGTATTGTGTCATGGTCAAATAATAATTGAATCGAATATTCTTCCACTTGGAGAGTTAACAGAAGAAGCCCAGGAAGCGAGGAATTGAGATTTTAAGCATGTTCAACTATTCAGCTCAAGAAAATGCTCCAGGCAATCACAGAATGAAGATATTTTTAATAGTTTACTTCTATCTTCTGATCCTGTTCTTTCAACTATGCGAAAAAGATGGATTTGTTATGAAACTCTATCATCTCAAAACAAGGAAGATTTAAAGGACTTATATTACCTTCTGGATATGTATAACGATATGACAGATTATTTTATAGAAAATAAGTAGTGTTAGGAATTAACTATATAAGTAGGTTATAAGCATTAATTGTATTATGTTTAAGATAAACAGTTCAAATAAAAAAAGCTATTATACTAACTGATGATATTGTATTAAATTGTGTTTTATATTTCGGTGGGCGGGAAAGGTAATTTGTGTGGGGTGATTTAGGTGTTGTTGTGCGTGGCTCATAATAAAATTATAATTTTTTTTTATTTTATATACAATATTATAATAAAATAATTAACTAAATAATTTTTAAAAATTGTCCAAATATTTTATTCAACACCAAATGTATGTTCTGTCATACTTAATACTAAAATATGAAAAAGATGAAATTAAAGGACACAGGTTTAAATGAACATATTTTTGAATGTAATTGAGATATTGGCTTGAAATTTTTTGTAAAGGGTCGAGAATTTCCATATCTAACTAAAAAATGATATTAAGGGATAAATATGGACTAAATTGTTGTAGCTATCTGCGATCCTATTAAAATTTTGATATAAATCATAGTTTTAGAAATTAAACAAATATGTAATATATGACAAAATCTTTATTTATGAACAAAACTCAATGAAATTTTCAACGCTTGTTAAATTTGTCATTTCAAATAAGAATATGCAAAAAAAAAATGAAAAGGTCAAAGGGCATCCCGCAATTCCCAAAAATAGGAATGAAAATCCCAAAAATGGGATTTTTTACTTTTTTGCCCATAGGGTCCACATTTCTTTCAGGGCTGGGAAAATACTTTTGGAGTAAATAGAAAACATATTGAGGTTTCCAAAACTGCTTTCAGTTTTCTGATCCCAGCTTTGGGATTTTAGAACATGTCGCCCAAAGTTGAAGTTTTGATAAAAAATAGGTCATATTCGGAAGGACGCAGTGGCAACATTTTCAAAAAATAGGACAAGTTTTTTACGCCAAAGCGTTCTGCGTAAAGATACCTTTTAGAAAACTATAAAATTGTTATATGTTCTTAAAGAAAATTTTATTTTATTAATAAAAGAGTTAAGACACATTTTTGGCAAAAAAACGCCAAAAATCTAAAATTTTTTGAATTTTTAAATTAAAAAACGTATATTTTTGGATCTGTAAACGATATTGATCTGAAATTTTTGTATATTATTGGAAATTTTGTTGTCTAACAACAGGAAAAAATTGAGTTCATTTGGTCCAAAATTACGCCCGGTATTCTAAAAAAGGCGGACCAAGGTATGGTAAATTTTGTATCACTAAATTTTTAAATGCCTATAACTCGGATATTATAAGAGATAAGTAGTATGTCCAAGCAAGTTTTTTCAAGATCTCGTCGAGCGCTTTCACAAAATATAAAAATCTTTGTATTTGGGTGAAAAACAAAAAAATGGCACGAGTTTAAAAATTTTACATGTCGTAGGTACCCCACTTTGAGCCGCCACAGCGCCGTCCCTGGGGCATCTGCAGGGTTCATCTTCAAAACTTAAACTCGAATACTCCTTGGCTACGCTCACGCCAAATTTTATCCCGATCGGATCAGCCGTTTAGAAATGCCAGATTTATTTCCAAAAAATTTCCATTCTGCCCCACTGTGCGCTCGGAGAAAAATTTCATAGTAATATTTTCGTGCATATGAGTAATACTAGTACCAAATTTTATATGGATATCTTAATTTAGAAGTGAGTTATGCGCGTTTAAGTGATTTTCGTGAGGGGACCTTGTATGGGAGCTATGACCAATTATGGACCGATCAGAAAAAACTTTCACAGTAAAATTTCGTTGCGTATGAGCAATACCTATACCAAATTTTATATGGATAACTTAATTTAGTGATGAGTTATGGGCGTTGAAGTGATTTTCGGGAGGGGACCTTGTATGGGAGCTATGACCAATTATGGATCGATGGAACAAAAATTTCACAGTAATATTTCTGTATGTGAGAGCAATATTTGTACCAAATTTTATATGGATGTCTTAATTTAGTAATGAATTATTTGCGTTTAAGTTATTTTTGGGAGGGGACCTTGTATGGGAGCTATGTCCAATTATGGACCGATCCAGAAAATTTTTGGGTGAATTTCGTTAATTTTTGTTGCTTCGTCTTAACGTGGGACTGTTTTATACAGACAGACGGACGGACGGACATAGCTAAATCTACTAATCTACATACTCAGAATTTCATAAGGTCCAAGAATATATATACTTTGTTCGGTCTCAGATGAATATTTCTTGGTGTTACACACGGAATGACAAAGTTATATATACCCTCTACAACTGATGGTGATGGAGGGTATAACAACTTACACTCAAAGAGAGGAAACAAAACAAACAACAAAATTTACAAAAAAATATAAAACTCAAAATTAAATCTTTTCACACAAATTCTAAAAAATTCCTCCCAAAAAATTCATTCTAAAAAATGTATCCCAAAAATTCATCCCATATGCCAGAAGCCCCATAAATATACTACTCTTTTCAATGTAAGTTTTTCCTGGGTTTTTACTACTTCTAATCAACCTGGCAAGTGTGTGCCCTTTACAAAACAAGTTTTTTTCTACCTCTATCTAAACTTATAACTGAAGCTTAATAAATAGGTGAACCTGAAGAAATATTTAAAATTATTGTTAAAACCCTAAAGCTAATTAAAATCTATAAACTCCTTAAATCTAAAAACATTTAAAACTTAGATTTAAAATATAATAAACTAATATATATATAAAAACATAAAGTTCAAAATTAATGTTAAAATAGTTAAAATAATTAAAAATTAAAACAAGTAAGAAAGTGTAGTCGGGCGTGGCCGACCATATAATACCCTACACCAGTTATGAATATTAAATGTGATTTATTTTTCATAATAAAGCATTTATCTTCAATATTCCCTTGTTCCGATACATTTAAGCAATTTATGGATGAAAAACTTATTTTCTGAAAGAGGCTTTATGTGGGGACTAGGGGCAAATATGGACCAAGCCCGATAAAATTTTGTGAATATATTTATATTTATATAATATTTTATTGTGCTGAATTTCATCGCGATATTTGTGTTTATAAGTTAATGTGGGACATTCAAGTAATTTTCTGAAGGGGACTTTGTATGGGAGCTAGGGTCAAATGGGGTCCGATCTTTATGAAATTTGGCAGGGTCATGAAGACTTCTATAAAACATAGTTATGCCGTATTTTATGGATATATCTGTATATTTAACATAATTATGAGCTCAGAAGCCCTTTTCGGGGGGTTCTGTTCTATGGGGGCTAGGTGATTTTAACCATTTCAATAGGCTTCGTCCTTGCGTGCGTGCCAAATTTCATCCAATTATCTTGAAAATTGCGACCTGTACCTTGCGCACAAGGTATACATGGACAGCCAGCCAGACGGACGGACGGACATAGCTTAATCGACTCAGAAAACGATTGGTAAACTTTAAGGTGGGTCTAGGACGAATATTTTTGTATGTTACAAACATCAGCACAAATCCAATATACCCTCCCCACTAAAGTGGTGTAGGGTATAAAAAACACTTATCTTAAAATAAATAAATACTTATCTACAAACCTAAAACTAATATAAAACACTTACCCCAAAATAAATAGATAAATACGTAAATCTAACTTACCCTAAGAATAATTATCGAACAGAATTTATAACCTACGGTTTATAAAGTTTATGAAAATATCCCAAGCCTTTCTTATTTACCCTTTCTCTAATTCCAGCGTAAGTACCCATCTACCCATCTCCCTCAAACCCCTAAATAAAGATTGGTCCAATCGAGCCTTTAAAAAAGAAACGTATATATTGATAAACAAAAATACAATCCACAAAAATAAAGCTGAAAATAAAAAGTAAGCTTAAAACTAAAAAGTGTGAAGTGAAGTTGAAAGTAAGCTAAAAGAAAGTGTATGTGAAAAATTAAAAAACAAAAAACCCACCTTAAATAAAACCAAAAATAAATAATACTTAAAGCTATTGTTAAATACAAATAAATGTACCCTACAAACAAAACATAATATAAACTAAGAACTGACAAAATTGTGTAAAAATAAAATATTAAACAAAAACAAATAACAAAGTTCACTAAACATTTTTGTGCAAAGAAAGAACACAGTGTACAAAGTAAAAAACAAAATATTTATCACAAAAGACAACAAAATTTTTTAATAATTAAAATTTAAAGAAATCCTATATATACATATTTATAAAACAGACGGTTTGTTTGTGTGTTTGTTTGTTACGCTTTCACGGCAAAACTACTGAAGTGATTTACATGAAATTTGGACCGCTAATAGGTCCAACCCCAAAAGGAACAATAGGCTATATAAGATCTTGATCGGATGCCACGTCAATTTTGCAATCACAATATGCAAAAACTACTAATCCGATTAACTTGAAATTTTGCATACCGATAAGTAAAAGCATGGAAAGAACTATAGGCTATATATAAGAACTTGATCCGATGCCACGCCCTTTCTACGCCACGCCCTTATAAAACTACCCTTACTTATATCTTATCCTACCTATATATATATATATAAAACAGACTGTTTGTTTGTTACACTTTCACGACAAAATTGCTGAACCGATTTACATGCAATTTGGGCAGCTAATAGATCTAACCCCAAGAGAAACAATAGAATATAAACATAATCTTGATCGGACGCCACGCCCCTTTTTACACCAACTTTTTGTAAAATAATTATTAAACCAAATTTACGTTCAGGCATACAAAAAACTACTGAGCCGATTTTCATGAAATCTGTTATAATGAATGTTGTGGAATGAACAGTACGACACATTACATCTTCAAAACCTATAATATATAATAATAAATATATATGAGACTTTTTTTACTCTTCCACTACATAACTAATAAACTTATTTCATTAAATTTTGCATTTAATAGGTTTAACCTCAGAAGTTAAAAAAAAATCTATATGATATTTATTTGATGCTACGCACATTTTTATTATACCCTACACCACTTTAGTGGGGAGGGTATATTGGATTTGTGCTGATGTTTGTAACATACAAAAATATTCGTCGTAGACCCACCTTAAAGTATACCAATCGGCTTAGAATCGTTTTCTGAGTCAATTAAGCTATGTCCGTCCGTCTGGCTGGCTGTCCATGTAAACCTTTTGCGCAAGGTACAGGTCTCAATATTCAAGATAATTGGATGAAATTTGGCCCAAGGACGAAGCCTATTGAAAATGGTTAAAATCGGTCCATTATTTCACCTAGCCCCCATAGAACAGGTCCCCCCGCAAAGGGCTTCTGAGCTCATAATTAAATGTATGTTACAAACATCAGCACAAATCGAATATACCCTCCCCACTAAAGTGGTGTAGGGTATAAAAACATGATCTGGATTTTATGCTTCATGAAATTTAGCATGACAACAGTTCTATCGTGGAAAGTTTGGTTAGTTTGAGGAAGAGAATGTTTAATACATTAAATCCGAATAAATACACCTATACCACTAATTTCGGGCCTGTTATACCTGTTAACTGTTTAAAAATATACTTTAAATAACTCTCAATTCGAGAAAAAATAATGATCCGTAATCACTCATATTTTTCATACAAAAATATAAAATTTAAATTTATTGTTAAATCGAGATAACAATAAAAATCTGCAATAAGTTAAAAAACCATCAAAAATTATCTTGATATAAATTCGGTTGCCATTTTTTAAATGCAGCTCAAATCTAAAAAACCATGATATGTATTTGACTACTCATTAGAGTGTCCTGAAAGACAGAACTTTTGCAAATCTTATACCTCTGAAACGATGCATATAAAGCATTGTTCATATAAAATATAGATGAATTCATCTTTCAATAACTTTTTACCAAAAATTCTGCACGTATGTAGCACCGTATTTATTCCAAGCTTTTCAAATTAAATAATGATTTTGAATAATTCCAGCACACATTTTCCATTTACCATTAACAAATTCCGAAATTTTTTAATTAGAGGAAGATGTGAATATTTTAATAAATAAAATTATTTGGTAACTTTTTGTATATCTAACGATATTGTTCTATATAATTTTGTTCTTTTTAAAGGAATTTGAAATCAAAGAGCCCAAATTTTTCATGATTTTGTGCAGAATTTCTCATAATCGTTTCAGAGTTTTATTCAATTGCATGTACTTTTTCAAACAGCAAAAAATCGCTAGAAATTTTATATTATATAAACACCGAAGACTTTTGCCTCTTTACACCAGGGGCACTACAATTCAAAGTACGGAGTGACGTAATTTAATCTAAACAGTTCTTTAAATCTACTGCAAAAATAAAACAAATCATTTGAAAGTGTCCTTAGTTCCCTCCAAGTGATTAAAAATGCTGATTTCAGTGTAATTTCTCAAAAAAAGTTTTTTAAATTTTTCTACAAATTAGTCAAAATTTCCTAATTTAAGCTCATTTTAAACTTCTAAACTTTTAAGGGACTTTTTGGTCCAGAATCTGACTTTAAGGATTAAAAAAAGGCAGCAAAATAAAATAACTATTTTATCGTTATAAGATAAATTTTGATATCTATTTCAAAAAAAGTCATTACAGATAGAAAAATATTTTCTTTAATTTTTGAAGAAACCCGGGCAACGCCGGGTGCACTCAGCTAGTTTAAAATAAACATAAAACACAAAAACACAGTTTCCACAATAACAAGTAAGAAAGTATAGTCGGGCGCGGCCGACCATATGATACCCTACACCAGTTATGAATATTAAATGTGATTTATTTTTCATAATAAAGCATTTATCTTCAATATTCCCTTGTTCCGATACATTTAAGCAATTTATGGATGAAAAACTAATTTTCTGAAAGAGGCTTTATATGGGGGCTAGGGGCAAATATGGACCAAGCCCGATAAAATTTTGTGAATATATATATATTTACATAATATTTTATTGTACTGAATTTCATCGCGATATTTGTGTTTATAAGTTAATTTGGGACATTCAAGTAATTTTCTGAAGGGGACTTTGTATGGGAGCTAGGGTCAGATGGGGCCCGATCTTTATGAAATTTGGCAGGGTCATCAAGACTTCTATAAAACTTAGTTGTGCCGTATTTTATGGATATATCTGTATATTTAACATAATTATGAGCTCAGAAGCCCTTTTCGGGGACCTGTTCTATGGGGGCTAGGTGAAATAATGGACCGATTTTAACCATTTTCAATAGGCTTCGTCCTTGCGTGCGTGCCAAATTTCATCCAATTATCTTGAATATTGCGACCTGTACCTTGCGCACAAGGTTTACATGGACAGCCAGCCAGACGGACGGACGGACATAGCTTAATCGACTCAGAAAACGATTCTAAGCCGATTGGTATACTTTAAGGTGGGTCTAAGACGAATATTTTTGTATGTTACAAACATCAGCACAAATCCAATATACCCTCCGCACTAAAGTGGTGTAGGGTTTAAAACAGTGAGAACAGAAAAATAAACAAGATAGAGTGCTATATTCGGCTGAGCCGAATCTTAAATACCCTCCACCAGCTACTTATATATTAATACTTTTCTAATTGATCAAATATTTGAAGAAATAAGTTTTCTCATGTCTTGAATAGAAAAAATACAAAGATTTAAACAGCTTAAATCTATTACAATTCCATGATTTATTGAACATTACAAACGCCATTTTCTTTATATTTTTATAGCGCTTAGCGATATTTAGTAATTTGCATGTATATGTGTGTAAGAGATTTAAGGATTTTCAAAATAAATATATATAATTTTGTTCTACATAAATTGATAATGCAACTAGTTAAATACGGTTAAAGCGCTTTTTTGTATCTATATCGTAATTTAGTAATAAGTAATGTGTGTTTAAGTGATTTTCTGAAGGGAACCTTGTATGGGACCGACCGCACCCATGTTATGAACCGATCGTGAAAAAAATCTTGAAATAGAATTTTTGTATACAAAGTTAATATTTGAGCCAAATTTTTTATCAATAGCTTTATTTGGTAATGAGTAATGTGCGTTTAAGAGATTTTCATAAAAGGACCTTGTATGGGAGCTATGACCAATTATGTATATAAAGACAAAATTTCAAAATTCTGTATCTATATCATTATTTGGTAATGAATATTGTGCATTTAAGTGATTTTCTGGAGGGGACCTAGTATAAGAGCTATGACCAAAGTTGGACCGATCATGACAAAAATGTTCAAATAACATTTCTGTGTACAAAAATAGTATTTATGCCAAATGTGTCTTTAAGTGTTTTTCTGAAAGGGACCTTGTATGGGAGCTATGATCAATTATGGACCGATAGGAAAACAAATTCACAGTAATATTTCTCTGTATATGAGCAATGCTTGTGTCAAACTTTATATGAATATCTTCATTTAGTAATGAGTTATGTGCGTTTAAGTGATTTTCGGGAGGGGACCTTGTATGGGAGCTATGACCAATTATGGACTGCTCGGAGAAAAATTTCACAGTAATATTTTCGTGCATATGAGCAATACTTGTACCAAATTTTAAGTGGATATATTAATTATACCCTACACCACTTTAGTGGGGAGGGTATATTGGGTTTGTGCTGATGTTTGTAACGCACAATAATAATGGTCCTACACCCACCTTAAAGTATACCAATCGGCTCAGAATCATTTTCTGAGTCGATTTAGCTATGTCCGTCCGTCTGTCCGTCCGTCTGTCCGTCCGTCCGTCCGTCCATGTAAACCTTGTAATCAAACTACAGGTCGCAATTTTGAAGATAATTCAATGAAATTTGGTACGTGATCTTCTATTGTCCCAGGGACGAAGCCTATTGAAAATGGTTAAGATCGGTCCATTATTTCACCTAGCCCCCATACAACTGAACCCCTCGAATAGGGCTTTTAAAACTTGTAATCAAACTACAGGTCGCAATTTCGGAGATAATTCAATGAAATTTAGCACATGATCTTTTATGGTACCGTAGACGAAGCCTATTGAAAATGGTTAATATCGGTCCATTATTTCACCTAGCCCCCATACAACTGAACCCCCGAATAGGGCTTTTAAAACTTGTAATCAAACTACAGGTCGCAATTTTGAAGATAATTCAATGAAAATTGGCACATGATCTTTTATGGTACCGTAGATGAAGCCTGTTGAAAATGGTTTACATCGGTCCATTATTTCACCTAGCCCCCATACATCTGAACCCCCGAATAGGGCTTTTAAAACTTGTAATCAAACTACAGGTCGTAATTTTAGAGATAATTCAATGAAATTTAGCACATGATCTTTTATGGTACCGTAGACGAAGCCTATTGAAAATGGTTAATATCGGTCCATTATTTCACCTAGCCCCCATACAACTGAACCCCCGAATAGGGCTTTTAAAACTTGTAATCAAACTACAGGTCGCAATTTTGAAGATAATTCAATGAAAATTGGCACATGATCTTTTATGGTACCGTAGATGAAGCCTGTTGAAAATGGTTTACATCGGTCCATTATTTCACCTAGCCCCCATACATCTGAACCCCCGAATAGGGCTTTTAAAACTTGTAATCAAACTACAGGTCGTAATTTTAGAGATAATTCAATGAAATTTGGCATATGATCTTTTATGGTACCGTAGACGAAGCCTATTGAAAATGGTTTACATCGGTCCATTATTTCACCTAACCCCCATACAACTGAACCCCTCGAATAGGGCTTTTAAAACTTGTAATCAAACTACAGGTCGCAATTTCGGAGATAATTCAATGAAATTTGGCACATGATCTTTTATGGTACCGTAGATGAAGCCTGTTGAAAATGGTTTACATCGGTCCATTATTTCACCTAGCCCCCTTACAACTGAACCCGCCGAATAGGGCTTTTAAGTTCATAATTATGTTTAATATACTCATATCTCGACAAAAAGCTGCAATAACCAAGTTGTATACAAGACTTGATGACCCCCACGAATTCCATAATAATAGGTTCTCATATGACACTAGCCCCTATGAAAAGCCCCCATCAAAATTTCACTTAAATGTCCACAATTTTATTCAACAATAAACGGCTTAAGTATGTATATCTAAGGCAAGGTACAATTCAACTTAAATGCTTTATTATGGCAACTAAATCACATTATATTTTTGTCAAAGGTGTAGGGTATTATATGGTCGGCCTCGCCCGACTATAATTTCTTACTTGTTTTGTAATGAGTTATGTGCGTTTCAGTGATTTTCGGAAGGGAACCTTCCGTGGGAGCTATGACCAAGAATGGACCGATCAGAAAAAACTTTCACAGTAAAATTTCTTTGCATATGAGCAATACTTATACCAAATTTTATATGGATATCTTAATTTAGTAATGATCAGAAAAAACTTTCACACTAAAATTTCTTTGCATATGGGCAATACTTATACCAAATTTTATATGGATATCTTAATTTAGTAATGAGTTATTAAACAAATTTCCAATTGGAACAATTGGGAATTTGTTGTTTTGTTTGGATAACTCAAACAAAATTGTAAATTTGTTACAAGAGATGTAACAAATGAAATAGATTTATTTCGACTTGTACTAATTTCAAGGAACTTACTTCTCTTTAAGTTGCTGTGGAGACCAGGAAAATACATATAAAAAAGTGGTGTTTGTTAGTGTTGTATTTCAGTTTTTTATTTGTTGATGTTGAAATTCAAGTGTTTGGTTTTATTTATTTTTTTTTTTTTTGTATTTGTAGTGTAAAATTTGTTTTTTAAAAGTTTTGTTAATTGTATACTTCTTGTATTTTATTTCTTTTAAATATATATGTATATGTACAGTTAATCATAAAAATAAGTATACAGAAATACTGACGATTGGTTTTATTTAAAAAAACATATTATTTTTTCAAAAAACAAGAAATTAACACATTTATTTATTAAAAACAATTATGATAATTATTATTCACTACTTTTTTCCTTCATATTTTGGTTCTTTGAGTTCTCATTTAAGCTAAAGTTAAAAAGGTGGAAAATTTACGTCACAAAAGTAAGTATACAGATCATTTCAGTATATATTTGGTTTAATGATATTGACAAAATGTATGAAAATTTTACTTGTATTAATATAATTACTTTTTAATAAAATATTTTTTACACAATAACTTGGAAAATATCTACTTTTAGTTCCGAAATCTTGAAATTTGGGCCGATTGGCTCCGGAATTAATTAGTAGAACAGTTTTTTCTCATTTCTACGATGTTTTTCCACTTTAGACCCCGGATTTTGGATCTGGTGGTCATTGAACCCTCCAAATGATGCATTGGAAATAGAATTTTTAACTTTTGAAAAGAGTTGTTATTTCGAAATTAATGTTATATGCATAGATTTGGCCATTTTGAACACAGTACGTTCCTAAAAACCCAAAATTTAACTCTGATTTCTTAAGACTTACAACATAAACTTTAAAATTTGGACAATTCTATATATTTTCTTTAATTTAAACAGGTTTTACAAATACTCCGATTTCCAAAGCATACAATAATGCTACCAATATCTTGATATAATCGATACAATAACAATGTTTTATGGATCGGACATTTTATTTGTTCTAGCAACAAATTAAGATGTATCCGTGTTTAAAATTGTTCAATTCGTATTCATACCACCAATTGATCCTCACTTAATATAAAAATCTTACTATTTTGGGCAATACTCAATTTCAGAACCGATATGTAGTGTAAGTTATTGACATGGTCACCATTTGACGATTATTGGTAGTATTTAGGAGTGTGTAATGGATGATTGGAACCAAAAAACTTGTTTTAATTAATGAATACTAGTACAAATATTATTAATATCGCATTTTAAGATATAAATTTTAGGAAATCGCCGTTAAATATCGAATATGAACGCTATACTATGTTAAAAACGGCAATGTTCCGCAATGGATTGTAATTATTGTAAAGAAACAATTAATTTAAAAGTTAAAATATCGTCTTCTAATGTATCATAATGAACAAACGAGGGATATTATTGAATACCCAATCCAAAACTCCGGGGGTTTAAATAGTCAGATGTTCTTAAATAGGAAAAAATGCTCCTACAAGTTAATATTCAGATCAATTACCAAAAATTTAAATTTTTCGGAACAAAACGTGAATTTTTTCCATGTTATTGTGTACAGAATATTTTATTATAAAATAATTACATTCAAACAGGTAAAATTTTCTTGAATATTGTTAATATCATTAAGCCAAGTACATATTGAAATTATCTGTATACTTACTTTTGTGACGTAAATTTTGCACCTATTTAACTACACCTTAAATGAGAACTCAAGTAACCAAAATAACCCGGAAAAAGTAGTGAATAATAATTATCATAATTGTTTTTAATAAATAAATGTGTTACTTTTTTGATTTTTGAAAAAATAATATCCTTTTTTAAATAAAACCAATTGTCAGTATTTCTGTATACATATTTTTGAGATTAACTGTATGTGTGTGGAAACCACTTCACTGTTCTTTTTTTTTAAATTTTGTTTTAATGTTTTCTTTGTTTGTGTAGATGTTTGTTTAAATAAACGTTTCTGTTAAATTGTTTTATTTAAATGTTTGGTTTTGTACACCACTATAGTGGGAAGGGTATTATGCGTTTGTGCTGATGTTTGTAACGCATTAAAATATTAGTACTATACCCACCTTAAAGTATACCGATCGACTCAGAATCACTTTCTGTGTCGATTTAACGATGTCCGTCCGTCCGTCCGACCGTCCGTGTGTCCATGTAAGCGTTGTTATCAAAGTACAGGTCGCAATTTTCAAGATAATTCGATGAAATTTGGAATACTTGTTTGTTTTGACCCAAGGACTAAGCCTATTGAAAATGGTTAAAATCGGTCCATTATTTCACCTAGCCCCCATACAACTGAACCCCCCGAAAAGGGCTTTTGAGCTCATAATTATGTATAATATAAATGTATCTCGATGAAAGTTCGCACAACTAAGTTTTATACAAGCCTTGATGACCTTGCCGAATTTCGAAATGATCGGACTTCATTTGACCCTAGCCCCCACACAGAGCCCCCCTCAGAAAGTGACTTGAATATCCACAATTCATTTATTAGCACTGTTATTGTAATGAAGTTTAGCACAGACAAATATTAAATATATTATATAAATACAAATCTATCCAGCCCTTTTTATCGGGGTCGGTCCACATTTGCTCCTATCCCCCATATAAAGCCTCTTTTAGAAAATAAGTTTTTCGTCAATAAATTGCTTTTTTTGGTCAATTATGGACCGATCCTCGTCAAATATTCTAGAACGATTTTAGTTTATGCAGTAATGAGCGTCAAAGCCATTTTCTGAAGGGGGCTTTATATGGGGGTAGGATCTATGATGAACCGATCCTTATAAAATTTTACAAAACGATTTAGGTTCCTGTAAAATATGTTCATGTCGAATTTCGTCGCTATAGATGCTTCTTTTAGACAGTTATGAGCGTTAAAGTCATTTTCTTAAGGGGACCTTATATGGGGGATAGGGTCAATTATGAACCGATCCTTATAAAAAGTTTACAATGATATTAAGGTTCCTATAAAATATGTTCATGTCGAATTTCATCGCTATGCTTCTTTAAGGCAGTTATGAGCGTCTTTTTCTGAAGGGGACCTTATATAGGGGGTAGGGTCAATTATGGACCAATCTTTATAAAATTTTACAATGATATTAAGGTTCCTATAAAATATGTTCATGTCGAATGTCATCAGCCCGCTAGCTACTTCTATCGTGTTTTAAACCGACAGACAGATAGACAGACGGACGGACATAGCTAGATCGTCTTAGAATTTAATAAGGATCCAGAATATGTACTTTTATGAAAAATATTTCGATGTGTTACAAACGAAATGACATAAGCAATATACCCCCATCTTTTTTGATGGTGGTATAAAAATAAATCACATTAAATATTAATAGCTGGTGTAGGGTATCATATAGTCGGCCAAGCCCGACTATACTTTCTAACTTGTTTTTAATTTAAGTTTTTATAGCCGCTGGCGCTCGGATAAAGTCCAATCTTCGACTTCGTCCTCTTTAGCCGCGAAAGTACAGCTTGGGCGGTTCTTATACCGCCGCTGAATATGTGGCCGATGCGGCTAAGTCGAGGTCGATCAAGTCGCTGCCAGATCGATCCTCGACATCACGCTCCTCTTGCACTGGTGCAATGTTTAATGCCCCCGACAATTGGCCCACAGCTGCAATAATCTGTTGTACCAATTCCTGGGCATTTTGGGTAACTGCAACAGGTTGACGACGACGTTGTACCAGCTGACGGCGACGTTGAGGTTGTTGCTGACGGCGACGTGAAGATTGCATCTGCTGGCGAGGTTGTGGTCGACGACGTTTTTGTTGTTGACGACGTTGCGGTTGTTGTTGACGACGTTGCGGTTGTTGTTGACGTTGTTGTGGTTGTTGTTGAAGTCGGTGTGGTTGTTGACGATGTCGTTGGGACCGCTCAGGATGCAACATGGTGTGATGCAAATCTCCACACTCCTGGCAGGCCTCCATTGAAATTCATCCTCCGACTAGATGCGTGCGGGCGAAGCAATTTGAACAATAGCGATGGGCACGAATGACATATTGTCTTTGTTTTTCCGTCATCTTCTTAAACTGCTTGCAGTAGCGAAGAGGGTGGTAGCGGAAACAGACCAGGCACATTTCAGATTCAGGGAACTGATCCATCTGCAAAAGGAACAAGTCAAGTGCTATATTCGGCTGAGCCGAATCTTAAATACCCTCCACCAGCTACTTATATATATATTAATACTTTTCTACTTGATCAAATATTTGTAGAAATAAGTTTTCTCATGTCTTGAATAGAAAAAATACAAAGATTTAAATAGCTTAAATCTATTACAATTCCATGATTTATTGAACATTACAACCAACATTTTCTTTATATTTTTATAGCGCTTAGCGATATTTAGTATTTTGCATGTATGCATGTGTGTAAAAGATTTAAGGTTTTTCAAAAGAAATACATATAATTTTGTTCTACACAAATTTTTAATGCAACTAGTTAAATACGGTTAAAGCGCTTTTAGGGTCAGGACATAATATGGGGGATCTATCGTAATTTAGTAATAAGTAATGTTTGTTTAAGTGATTTTCTGAAGGGAACCTTGTATGGGACCGACCGCACCCATGTTATGAACCGATCGTGAAAAAATCTTGAAATAGAATTCTTGTATACAAAATTAATATTTGGGCCAAATTTTTTATCAATAGCTTTATTTTGTAATGAGTAATGTGCGTTTAAGAGATTTTCGTAAAAGGACCTTGTATGGGAGCTATGACCAATTATGTATATAAAGACAAAATTTCAAAAATCTGTATCTATATCATTATTTGGTAATGAATATTGTGCATTTAAGTGATTTTCTGGAGGGGATCTAGTATAAGAGCTTTGACCAAATATGGACCAATCGTAAAACAATTTTATAGTTTAATTTATGTATATAAGAGCAATTTTTTTGCTAAATGTATGGATATCAATATTTTGTAATGAGTTATGTGCGTTTAAGTGATTTTCGGGAGGGAACCTTGTATGGGAGCTATCATGAAAAAATGTTCAAATAACATTTCTGTGTACAAAATTAGTATTTATGCCAAATGTTTTATGGGTATCACTATTTGATAATGAGTTATGTGCCTTTAAGTGTTTTTCTGAAAGGGACCGATAGGAAAACAAATTCACAGTAATATTTGTCTGTATATGAGCAATGCTTGTGCTAAACTTTATATAAATATCTTAATTTAGTAATGAGTTATGTGCGTTTAAGTGATTTTCGGGAGGGGACCTTGTATGGGAGCTATGACCAATTATGGACCGATCGGAAAAAAATTCACAGTAATATTTCGTGCATATGTGTATATCTTAATTTAGTAATTAGTTATGCGCGTTTAAGTGATTTTCTGGAGGGGACCTTGTATGGGAGCTATGACCAATTATGGACCGCTCGGAGAAAAATTCCACAGTAATATTTTCGTGCATATGAGCAATACTTGTACCAAATTTTATGTGGATATCTTAATTTTGTAATGAGTTATGTGCGTTTAAGTGATTTTTGGGAGGGGACCTTGTATGGGAGCTATGACCAATTATGGACCGCTCGGAGAAAAATTGCACAGTGATATTTCTGTGCATATGAGTAATACTAGTACCAAATTTTATATGGATATCTTAATTTAGTAGTGAGTTATGCGCGTTTAAGTGATTTTCGGGAGGGGACCTTGTATGGGAGCTACGACCAATTATGAACCGATCAGAAAAAACTTTCACAGTAAAATTTCCTTTCGTATGAGCAATACTTACACCAAATTTTATATGGATATCTTAATTTAGTAATGAGTTATGCGCGTTTAAGTGATTTTCGGGAGGGGACCTTGTATGGGAGCTATGACCAATTATGGATCGATGGAACAAAAATTTCACAGTAATATTTCTGTATGTGAGAGCAATACTTGCACCAAATTTTATATGGATGTCTTAATTTAGTAATGAATTATTTGCGTTTAAGTCCAGAAAATTTTTTCTCTGAATGAATTCTACTTACATAAGATTTTAATTTGTAAAATTTTGTAAAGATTTCGACATTGTGACGGAAGTTATTAACAAAAAACCCATTTTCCGGGAATATGTACTTTTGTATGGGAGGTATATGAAATTGTTGACCGATTCTGGCAATTTTCAGCAGGACTCAAGTGTAGAAACGATGGTGATTTTCATGGAATTATCTTGCACAGTTTTCGAGAGAATTAGATCAGAATGTGTAAAAAATGCTTATTTTTTCGAGGTTGTTTCAAATTTTGATTCATAACTTTTCCCGGTGTGAACCGATTTTGCTTATTTTCAATACCAAACTGCCTAGGACAATAATAATTATTTTGGGTGAATTTCGTTAATTTTTGTTGCTTCGTGTTAACGTGAGAATGTTTTATACAGACAGACAGACAGACAGACATACGGACGGACGGACATAGCTAAATCGACTCAGAATTTCGTAAGGTCCAGGAATATATATACTTTGTTGGGTCTCAGATGAATATTTCTTGGTGTTACACACGGAATGACAAAGTTATATATACCCTCTATCACCAGTGATGATGGTGGAGGGTATAAAAAGAGAGAAAAGCAAAGCAGCAGCAATGGGTTCGCTAACACAAATTTGAACAATTTGAACAGAACATACAGAACATACAATTCTAGTCAATCTACAGCCTTATCACAAATCGGAAGCATGCAGAATTTGACTATTGGTCTGGTAACGGTTCCAGACGCTGTTCGGACGTCAGCTACGCAAACGCGTTTATCTTATCCAGTATGGACTAATTCGACGCATTTTCCCATTTTCCACTCATTTGGAGGTAGAAGTTCATCCTTTATGACTACAAAGTCATCTTTCTGAAAATCCCGTTGTGGATTTTTCCATTTGTAACGCTTGTGGAGTTCATGAAGATATTCAGTCTTCCAGCGTTGACTAAGGCGATGATGGAAAGCTTTGAGCTTCTCCCATCGGTTTATTATCGACAAATTCTCTGAAGGCGGTTCAGGGGCGAACATCAATTGAGCTCCTCTTAAAAAGTGACCAGGAGTTAGGGCTTGTAAATCTTCAGGATCTTCGGACATTGGGGATATAGGCCTGGAGTTTAGGACACTATCAATTCGGGTTATAGAGTCGAAAACTCTTCGAAGTTAAACCTTTGATTGCCGGCTATTTTTTTAAAGTGAATCTTAAAACTTTTTACACCAGCCTCCCAAAGACCTCCCATATGTGGAGCACTAGGTGGAATGAACTTCCACTCAAAGCCATGGACTGCATATTTTTTACTTATATCTTCTGCGAATTTCTTAAGAAATCAGAGAGATTCTTTTCGCAACGATCTACTCGCGCCGAGAAAATTTGTGCCATTATCGGACATAAGGCGTTTAGGCAACCCTCTTCTACCGTGCGAAAGCTGCTAAAAAGGCGTCTGAGGATAAACGCTTCCACGCTTCCAGATGTATAGCTTTTGTTGAAAAACAAACAAATATACAAGCGTATCCTTTTATATATGGAGAGTTTCGTAAGATTTTAACTGAAATGGCCCAGCAAAATCAACACCTGCATAAGTAAATGGTGAAGAAAAAGAGCATCTTTCTGGGGGCAAAGCTGCCATAATCTGAGAATTAAGCTTTTGCTTATAACGGACGCACACTACACAATGGTGAACACATTTTTTAACAGTTCTTTTGAGTCCTGGTATATAGAATTGGCTTTGAATTGCCTTCATCATTAGGAAAATGTCAGCATGCAACAATGTTTTGTGAGTAAAATCAAGAAATATTCTACAGAAATTAGAGGAGTTAGGAATGATTAGAGGGTACCTTTCATCATAGGTTAGAGATGAATTGGCTAATCTACCGTTAACTCTCGAAGTTCCATTTGAATCCAGAAATGGGTTTAAAGTGAGAATAGAACTTTTTCTTGAAATTAGTTTCGCGTCAGAGAGCTGACTGTACTCTTGAGGATAATAAACTCGTTGAGTTAGTTTGATCAGCATAAATTTAGATTCTTTAAGCTCCGTAAGGCTAAGAGTCAAACTAGAATGCTGAACCTTTAAACCTTTCTTCCTGATAGCGTTAGTAAACCTGAGCACGTAAGCTGTAACAGCAAGAGCTCGAGGATAAGACGAGAATCTATCGATTAGACTGTTGTGTTGAAAAACAAACTGAAATCCTCCTTTTTTCCGGAAGAACTTCAGGCCAATTTGCTTGGGAATCCAAGAGCCACATTGGTCCATACCACCACAATGGGTTGTTAACAAGATCTTGTGGTTTAAAACCGCGAGTGCCAAGATTAGCTGGGTTGTGATCCGTTGGAACGTGATTCCAACTGGCATTACCAACATTCGCTATAATCTGAGTTGTTCTGTTAGCGACATACGTTTTCCAGACTGATGGAGGTTTTTGTAGCCAAGCTAAAACAATGGTTGAGTTTGACCATAAATAAAGCTTTGGGCTGCAGAATGGAAGGTTTGTAAGTACTTGCTTTACGAGTCTGGAAAGCAGAAGAGCTCCGCATAACTCAAGTCGAGGTAAACTTATCCGTTGCAAGGGCGCAACTTTACTTTTAGCAGAAAGCAGATGTGAATACCGAATACCAGAGTTCTCGGATACCACATATAGTGTGGCGCAATAAGCCTGCTCAGAAGCGTCACAAAATCCATGTATTTGGATATTATATTGTGGATGGTAGTGGATCCATCTTGGAATTTCAATGGATTCGATAGTAGGGAAACTATCAACAAAATTGTGGTTTGACCTCGTCATCCCAGCCGACACCGTCTTTCCATAATTCTTGTAAAAGAATCTTGGCTTGAATAATAATAGGCGTAAGCCCTCCTGCGGTATCGAAAAGTTTAGCAACAGCAGAGAGAATCTGCCTTTTTGTTGCCGATGATGTCGAATTTAATAGTTCTACTTTATAAGTGAAGGAATCACTTATAGCATTCCCAAAGTTTTTGTTGAACTTGAATCATAGAGTTTCAAAAATTCTGTGTTCAATAAATCATCAGATGATATCTGAGACAACAAATCTGGATTATTTGCCGTTATATTTTTTAATGGGAACCCTGCTGATTTTAAAGTATCAATCAGCTGTTTTTGAGCTTCCTTTGCCGAAGACAATGAATGGCCTCCGGACAATATATGTCGTCAACATATGTCTCTTTTCTCAAAATTCTTGCAGATAAAGGACTATCTATTTCAGAATCTGATGCTAATTGTAGAAGGGTGCTAATTGCCAAATAAGGTGCACATGCTATACCGAAAGTTACCGTTGTCAACTCAAAATCATCAATTGGACTTGATATATTTTTCCGAAACAACATTTTTTTGATACGAACGATCAGATTCATGAACTAATATTTGACGATACATTTTCTCAATGTCTCCATTAAAGACATACTTATATAGACGCCAATTTAGAATGATTGTCATTAAATCTGCTTGTAAGTTTGGTCCGACGTGGAGAACGTCATTTAATGCCTTTGAACTTTTTGTCTTTCGTGATCCGTTGAAAACGATACGAACTTTTGTTGATGCACTTTCAGGTCTAAAAACCGCATGATGTGGCAAATAATATGAAAAGAACTTGCCATTATGACAAATTTCTTGAGAATTTGATTTCTTCATGTGACCGAGAGAAATATATTCATTCAAGATGTCAATATAAACTTGCATAAGCGTGTCATGTTTTTAAAGCCTTTGTTCAATATCTAAATATTGTTTCTTGCCAAATATTGAGACGCCTGCAAAAACTCAGATTCTGGGAATTCACTTTTAAATGGAAGTTTAACTACATATCTACCATCGGACTGCCGAGAAGTTGTCTCTTTATAAAGATTTTCGCAAAAGAGATCTGCTTCCGATTGATTAGCTATTTTCGGAATTTCCTCTATTTCCCAGAACTTTCTTAATATTGAGCTAATACTTTAATTTTCGCTTTGTAAGTTGTCTATGGCCGCAAGTGAAATTGTGTGCAATTTCATTGGACCGTAAATGTACCAGCCATAAATAGAATTCTGAGCAATTAAATTACCCAAAACGTTTTTCTTTAGTCCATCAAGTATGATGTGAGGAATTATGTCACTTCCTAGCAACATGTCTATTTGAGCAGATACTAAGAAATTGGGATCAGCTAAGCATAAGTCTCAGAAATTTCTATTGAACAGCTAGGCATGAAATTTGTCAAATTGGAAACAAGTATGACTTTTGTTGTTAACTTGAATTCATGCCTTTGATTGTATAAAGTAATAGAACTTACTTTATTAGCATTAGCTACTACTGTACCACACAATCCGCAGATTTCGAAATTTGCATTTTCCGTATTCAGGTTTAGCCTTTTTGAAATTCTACTAGTCAGGAATGATCTTTTTGAACCAGAATCTATCAGTGCTCTGACTGTAAATGGCTCACCACAGTGTAAAATTTGAACAAGCGCTGTGGGAAGTAAGATATCATCCTGATTAACGGTTAAATGGGTCTAAGTGTTAGTTGCTTGTGTAGTTGATTTGTAACAACATGGATTTCCTGAGAGCTCAGTACTTTCTTCAGCGTCTTCATTCTCTATATCCATCGGATCCGCATGGAAAGCGACCGACAAATTTTTCTTAGTAATCTTTTTCTGAGAATTATGATGTTTATTACCACATTGATCACATTTGTTTACACTTGTACACTCAGAAACATTATTAACTGGAGATAAACAGTTAATGCACATTTGATTTTGTGCGACAAAATCGTTTCGTTGCTGCTTAGAGAAGTTTGAAAATTTTTGACAAAATCTTAAGTAATGATTTTTGTCGCATAACTTACAATGAGGCACCCGAAGGCCTTTGTTAATTTTCTGCCTATTGGAATTATTAGAATTATAATTCATTTGATTTCTTTCATTAAGTATTCCTACTACTCTTTCTACTACTCTGTGCCTTTTATTAGAATTTGCTCCATTTGGGACCATGATGGCAATATCGAATTCGTCGTTAGAGATTGTTCCCAAAGATCGAGGGTCTCACTTGGTAAACGAGAATTGGATCCCAGTTTTCTACCTGTACGCCATGAGAAGACAACATTGCCAGACAATCAGTTATTGTTGTTTGTATTTTATTAATCGCTTCAGCGGATTCAGTTTTGGCAGGTGGAATATTGAATAGAGCCTTCAACTGTATATCTACAAGAACCCTTTTGTTTTCGTAGCGTGCTCGTAAAGCACCCCATGCTAACGAAAAACTTTCATTGGTCAATGGATATATATTTACAATAGAACTTGCTTCACCTTTTGCCTTTCTTCTTAAGTACAATAACTTTTTTACGTCTGGCATTCTTATTTTACTGATGTAAACAGCACTGAACATGTCTCTAAATGAAGGCCACTCTTCATAGGAGCCATGAATGTCAGGTGCATCGCATGGTGGAACGTTGACACCCATATCTGGCGCTTCATAAGTCATGTTCAGTGGATGGTAACTAGATGGATCAAATGCTGAGGAATGAGAAGGACCGTTGTCTCTTTGATTATTTTCAGCGGAAGCTTTGGACATTTTTATAAAATCTATCATCTCAGCTTTGGTCTCTTGATACCTATCCCTACATTCTTCATAGGTGGATTTAGCATTCGCTTTATAATCTGGGCTGACGATTCCGTCATCAGCCACATATACGCCTTCATAAGCACGGCGTAGCGACTGCCAATCCTCTTCTAGTGTTTGCAGTTTTTCCTCTAAAAGAGATTCAGTCAAATCATCACAACCTAGACTTGCAAATTTATTGCACACACCCATTAAATTTTCTGATTCGTGAATGAATCTAGTACATATTTGGGAACGCATTGTATTTATTTTCTTTTACAATAAACAAAGGAATGTGACTTTTTAGTGAACACAAAAATAATATGCAATGAAAAAACAGTAGAAAAGTACAAAACGAACTATGTACTGAAAGTATTAAATACTGTATGTAGGGTACCTCTAGTAAAATATTTCTAAAGTGACTGACAGCTGACACCATATAATCAAATATTAATTGAAGAATTCCAATAAAATCTACAATTTCAATATGTATCAAAACGAACCTTGAATTAAAAATGCCTATTCGAAAAATAGTATTTTAATAAAGAACATTAAAATTAACATCGAAATATATAAAATTATTTTTCTATAATTATTAAAAAAAACAAACTCAGCGTTGTACTAATATTATCAGCCTGTAAAGTGTAGGGTACACAATTAACTGTAACAACAATTACACTACTGATAAATAATTTTCTCTTATTTTCTTTTATGCTTTATTCTTCTTGATATAGTTGAATAATATCGTATGTAAATTATATTAAGAGAATTTTTTTTTTAATAAAGCTAGCAAATAAAAGAAAAACCCACCACCAAATGTACTAATCTACACACAATATTTTAAGAACAAAATAATGTGAAATTGAAATAAATCTTTGTTGTAATAAACAATTTGCAAAATAAAGGGAATAAATTGAAAATTAATTTTTTATTTTAATGAAATTAAAAAATTTTATTTTGCCGATTCTTTGATGGTTTCAGAAGGACCATAAACAAGTTTCCAATTGGAACAATTGGGAATTTGTTGTTTTGTTTGGATAACTCAAACAAAATTGTAAATTTGTTACAAGAGATGTAACAAATAAAATAGATTTATTTCGACTTGTACTAATTTCAAGGGACCTGAAATATACTTACTTTTCTTTAAATTGCTGTGGAGACCAGGAAAATAAATATAAAACAAGTCAGAGCTTAGCGATATTTAGTATTTTGCATGTATGCATGTGTGTAAAAGATTTAAGGATTTTCAAAATAAATATATATAATTTTGTTCTACACAAATTGATAATGCAACTAGTTAAATACGGTTAAAGCGCGTTTAGGGGCAGGACATAGTATGGTAGATATGACCAATTATAGACCGATCGTAAAAATTCTTTAAGCAAAATTTCTCTTCATAAAAGCTATATTTCAGTCAAATTTTGTATCTATATCGTAATTTAGTAATAAGTAATGTGTGTTTAAGTGATTTTCTGAAGGGAACCTTGTATGGGACCGACCGCACCCATGTTATGAACCGATCGTGAAAAAATCTTGAAATAAAATTTTTGTATACAAAATTAATATTTGGGCCAAATTTTTTATCAATAGCTTTATTTGGTAATCAGTAATGTGCGTTTAAGAGATTTTCGTAAAAGGACCTTGTATGGGAGCTATGAGCAATTATGTATATAAAGACAAAATTTCAAAATTCTGTATCTATATCATTATTTGGTAATGAATATTGTGCATTTAAGTGATTTTCTGGAGGGGACCTAGTATAAGAGCTATGACCAAAGATGGACCGATCGTAAAACAATTTTATAGTTTAATTTATGTATATAAGAGCAATATTTTTGCTAAATGTATGGATATCAATATTTTGTAATGAGTTATGTGCGTTTAAGTGATTTTCGGGAGGGAACCTTGTATAGGAGCTATGACCAAAGTAGGACCGATCATGAAAAAATGTTCAAATAACATTTCTGTGTACAAAAATAGTATTTATGCCAAATGTTTTATGGGTATCACTATTTGATAATGAGTTATGTTCCTTTAAGTGTTTTTCTGAAAGGGACCTTGGGAGCTATGATCAATTATGGACCGATAAAAAAACAAATTCACAGTAATATTTCTCTGTATATGAGCAATGCTTGTGCTAAACTTTATATAAATATCTTAATTTAGTAATTAGTTATGTGCGTTTAGGTGATTTTCGGGAGGGGACCTTGTATGGGAGCTATGACCAATTATGGACCGATCGGAAAAAAATCACAGTAATATTTTCGTGCATATGTGGATATCTTAATTTTGTAATGAGTTATGTGCGTTTAAGTGATTTTCGGGAGGGGACCTTGTATGGGAGCTATGACCAATTATGGACCGCTCGGAGAAAAATTTCACAGTAATAGTTTCGTGCATATGAGCAATACTTGTACCAAATTTTATGTGGATATCTTAATTTTTTAATTAGTTATGTGCGTTTAAGTGATTTTTGGGAGGGGACCTTGTATGGGAGCTATGACCAATTATGGACCTATCACAGTAAAATTTCCATGCGTATGAGCAATACTTATACCAAATTTTATATGGATATCTTAATTTAGTAATGAGTTATGCGCGTTTAAGTGATTTTCGAGAGGGGACCTTGTATGGGAACTATGACCAATTATGGATCGATGGAACAAAAATTTCACAGTAATATTTCTGTATGTGAGAGCAATACTTGTACCAAATTTTATATAGATGTCTTAATTTAGTAATGAATTATTTTCGGGAGGGAGCTATGTCCAATTATGGACCGATCCAGAAAATTTTTTCTCTGAATGAATTCTATTCACATAAGATTTTAGTTTGTAAAATTTTGTAAAGATTTCGACATTGTGACGGAAGTTATTAACAAAAAACCCCTTTTCCGGGAATATATACTTTTGTATGGGAGGTATATGAAATTGTTGACCGATTCTGGCAATTTTCAGCAGGAGTCAAACTCTTGTGTAGAAACGAATGTATGGTGATTTTCATGGAATTATCTTGCATAGTTTTCCAGAAAATTACATCAGAATGTGTAAAAAATGCTTATTTTTTTCGAGTTTGTTTCAAATTTTGATTCATAACTTTTCCCGGTGTGAACCGATTTTGCTTATTTTCAATACCAAACTGCCTAGGACAATATTAAATATTTTAAATTTCGTTAATTTTTGTTACTTCGTGTTAACGTGAGAATGTTTTATACAGACAGACAGACGGACATAGCTAAATCGACTCAGAATTTCATAAGGTCCAAGAATATATATACTTTGTTGGGTCTCAGATGAATATTTCTTGGTGTTACACATGGAATGACAAAGTTATATATACCCTCTATCACCACTGATGGTGGTGGAGGGTATAAAAATCCAGAGCTTAAAATGGAATATGATAACGTGTTACCAGAGTATATCGGCTTAGGTCATATGAAACCCATTAAATATAACCCAAACACTTCTTCAAATACCCATTATTATTTACCCCATCACGCTGTTGTTAAACTTGATCATGTTACGACAAAAGTTGTATTTAATACATCTAGCAAAACCTCGACAGTCTTAATGATACCCTACTCACTGGTCCCACCATACAATTAGATTTAGTTGTACTTATCTTGAAATGGCGCTTTTACAAGATAGCTTATAATACCGACATTACAAAAATATACCGGCAAATTATGCTAAACCCTACCCACACACCCTTCCAACGAATATTATTCCGTAAAAGCGTCAACGAACCCATTCAAGATTATGAACTGCAAACAGTTACATTTGGTATTAACTGTGCGCCATATTTGGCTATTAGAACCCTACAAGTTAGCCGAGGGCATTCAAACGCAAATATTGCGAAACAACATGTATGTTGACGATAATCAGCATACACGAGGCGAATTGTGTTATCAGATTTTGCTCGTCTTTTTGACCCAGCTGGTTGGTTAGCGCCAATTGTTATATCTGCCAAGATTATTATGCAGCAAATTTGGCAAAATAATACAGCTTGGGATGAATGTCTTAACCCACTCACTCTTATAAAATGGCAAAAGTTTTTGCAGTTCTACGATAATATTAATCGAATTCGTATTCCAAGATGGATTAACTCTTCATCTTTGGTTTTTCAGATGCTTCTGAAAAAGCATACTCTGCATGTCTATATGCACGAGTAACACCCATTGACGGACTTAATTCCGTAACCCTACTCTTCGCTAAGACGAGAGAGAAAATCAAAGTAATCTCGTTACCAAAACTTGGACTTTGTGGTGTAGTGTTGTTGGCAAATATGACACATAATTTACTCACCCAACTCAACCTACCTTACATCAGACGTATTTCTGGACCAACTTATCTATAGTTTTGGCCTGTCTTAGTAAACACCCTAACTCGTGGAACACATTTGTAGCAAACCGAGTTTCAACAATTATCCAGACTGTCGGCGTTGAAAATTGGAACCATGTTGCTTCACACGATAACCCTGCCGATGTTGCTAGCCGAGGATGCTGATGACTTGAAGGATGACACGTATTGGTGGAATGGACCATCGTGCTTGAAAGAAGTCGCGTCGAAGTGGCCAACAACAAATAAACCCTTCATTACTCAAGCTAAAGCTAAAGTTAGTCAGTCGTTTACTACGACCGTTAATACCCTTCCTTGGTTAATACGAATACTGAAAAACCAGATATATTATCTAGATTTATAAAATTGTGAAAGGCTCTAAGAGTAATGACATAGGTCTATCGTTTTTATGATCGCGCAGCCTACACCCGTAGAAATGCAATTCGAAATGATAGAGTTATTCTTGATCGAAATAACCCACAACTAGGCAATGATAGACTACGTTTATTAACTACCCACCCAAGTATTGAACTTGATGCATCAGAGATCAAATATACCCGTGATAGACTTATTATTCTTTGTCAGACAGAATATTTCAACAACGAATATAACTGTTTGAAGAGAAAATACACTATACCCAACAAAAGTAACCTGCTAATCCTAACGCCATTTTTAGATTCTGCAACGATAATGCGTGCAAATGGTAGACTAGCAAATTTCAACAGTTTGTCCTATTCCGAAAGACACTCTATAATATTACCCTATAAAAGTGCATTTGCTACGCTTCTAGTACAACACGTCCACCTGGTAACCTTGCACGGTGGAAATCAACTTATGTTGAGAATAATCCGATCAGGATATTGGATTCCCAAACTTAAGAATCTGATTAGTAGTGTTATAAACAAATGCTCACACTGCATAAGATATAGGAATAGACAAACAACCCAATTTATGGCGGCGTTGCCACCAGAAAGAACACAAATAAATAAAGCTTTTACAAATGTTGGAGTTGATTTTGCAGGACCATTTGACATCAAAGCATATAGTGGCAGAACTTGTAAAATAACGAAAAGTTACGTTTGTGTTTTTGTTTGCTTTGCAACAAAAGCTTTCCACTTGGAGCCAACATCTGATTTGTCTACCGAAGCATTCATGGCAGCCTTCGCTCGATTTTTTTTCGAGGCGGGGATGCCCTGTCGCCATTTACTCTGGCAATGAGACAAATTTATTGGAGCTAGCAAGTTATTAAAAAAGAAGCGACAGGAATTTATTAAACAGCTAAAAGGATCTGTAACGTCTACTAGCAGTTTTCAAAATTTAACGTGGCATTTTATACCCCCAGGTGCACCACACATGGGCGGTTTATGGGAGGCAGGAGTTAAAAGCTACTTGCCAGAATAGAAGGATGCCTCAACTCGAGTGAAAATCCACAGGATCTCAACCCGTTAACCCCTGGATACGTTTTAATTGGCTCACGCAAACTTACCCCTGCAGAACTCGACACAAGCAGTGATATTATAACCCTGGCGAACAGATGGCAAAAAATTAAAGACATCACAACTTTTGTAAAAGATGGAAAGATGAATATCTTAAAGAGCTCCATAAAAGATTTAAGTGGAAAAACCCTACCCGAGAAGTTGAAATAGGCGATATTGTAATAATTAGACAAGACAATTTAGCACCCAATGAATGGTTACTTGGACGTGTGACCAAAACATACCCTGGTTCTGATGGTAGAAGTAGAGTAGTTGATTTACAAACTTCAACTGGAACTAACCTGACCAATTACCAAAATTGTTGTTTTACTCGCTAATTAGTCTAATACTTTTACTCAAACCCTAACCCAAAATAACAATGTCACTAATTAGCTCAACTAACCCAAATTTATTATGAATAATTTAACACTTCAGCCTAACACACTGACTCATTCATAATAATTCATTTCATAATCAATTTTTCATTTTCATACAGATGGCACCCAACAATAAGCGTGGTTCAAATTCCGGAAGTTCTGGCCATCTCAATGAGCGCGCCCACAAGGCAAACGTTTCTCGCCGCAATGGAAATCGTTCCCATCGTAACCAAAAACCAACAACTAAATATTATGGTTGCGGATTTTGTAAGGCTGACCACAGATTAACAAACTGCCATAAGTTTGACAAAAAGAATTTGGCTAAAAATATAAAACTGCGGTCCGCCTACACTACCACTCAATATTACATGGCCCAACAGGATTTTAAGAATCTAACGCAAGATCGTTCGCCACCACCAACCCAGCCACAAGAACTCAACCCATACCAGCTCCACGTCATTCCCTAGCAACTACAACCAAAACAACACCAATAAAAACATCCATGACGAAAACCTTCGTTTCCACTGTGGTTGTCCAGATGATTATGGAAAGCTGAAACCAGATAGCAAGGGCCATAATAAACCTGACAAAGTCCTGAATATCATCCGTGTTACTACGAGACACTAGTTTAAAATCTTTCAAAATAGACAACGAGGTTTTTGTCAAGGAGTTAATTGGTCCAAATTTAACATCAAACGTTAGATATGAAGTCTGTATGGAATCTGTGAAGGATTTGCCGAAAACTCCTTACGCAAATGCCATGGATGAGGGTATTGCCAATAACGTCTGTCGCATATCTCTAGCCGACCCTGAACTTTACTCCAGCAAGTAAGTTTCTATGGAGATTTTAGGAGATTTGTATACAAGCATCCTGCAACCGAATGTGATTCAAATTGACGAGGGATCACTTATAGCCCAGGATTCCAACCTTGGTTGGCTTGTCATGGGATCATCTACCCAATAAATACCGACTCATAATGAAGTATTTTACATACATAATTTACCCTACACCCCTTTTTAATGAATAAATAAAAATAATTGTCCTTTTCTCTTCACAGGTTGCCAGGCCCGGGAGGATGTTCACATCAGTGAACACATAACACTGCCCATCCCATCAATACCCACACCTAACTGCATGCAGTGGTATAGGAAAAAAAAAGAGGGAAATAATTCGGTAACTTCTAAACGGTTAATAAGATTTTAATGAAATGGTATGCACAAAGAGGAGGTGTTGTCGAGTTTAGGTTTTGAATTTGGAACTTATAGGCCAACCAGGGGCCCGGCGGGGGGTCTTCAAATTAGGACACCTCGGCTATGTCTATCTCTTATAGTTTAGGAGATATTCGCATTTGAAAATTAAAATTTTAAAATTTTTACCGTCCTTACTATAGTTTTTTGATAATAGCGTGTCCAAATATTCCCGATTTTCGCCATTTTTTTTTAATCGCTTAACAACAAGTTTATATATCAAGCAGTGAAAGAATTATGTAAAAATCATGACTGAGTCCAAAGTTATAGGCATTTTAATTTAAAAAAATAAAAAAAGGCGATTTTTTGCCATTTTTTTGGGAAAAAAGTATCTTTTTCTTTTTAAGTTATCTAAAAAGTTTCTAAGAAGATGTATATAGAATTTATACTTTTTGGAAAGCTGACTTTACATAAAATACGATAAATGAAACAAAACCTCTTTTAGAAAATTTACCTAACACTGAACATTTTTTAATATATGTAACAAATTTAAGAGTTAACCTTATGGATGAAATTAATAGTACTAGATAAATTCTCTAAAAGATGTTGAGCTTTTTTAATTTTTTAAATTAAAATGCCTATAACTTTGGACTCAGTCATGCTTGATATATAAACTTGTTGTTAAGCGAATACAAAAAATGGCGAAAATCGGAAATATTTGGACCCGCTATTATCAAAAAACTAAAGTAAGGACGGTAAAAATTTTAAAATTTTAATTTTCAAATGCGAATATCTCCTAAACTATAAGAGATAATTTACTGCTACGACGACATTTTTTATAGTGCTCGATGAGGAGATTCTATATACGAAATTTTTTTTAAACTCAAATGAAGAAATAGGGTCGTTTTAAAAATTTAACATAGCCGAGGTGTCCTAATTTGAGGACACCCCGCCTGGCCCCTGGTTGGCCTATAAGTTCCAAATTCAAAACCTGAACTCGACAACACCTCCTCTTTGTGCATACCAAATTTCATTAAAATCGGATAAACCGTTTAGCAGTTACGAATTATTTCCCTCTTTTTTTTTCCTATACCACTTTGCTGCAGCCAACTTCATTTCTGCATAAATGTCAACTGCAGCTCTTACTGTTTTTTGTATGTTTTTATACCCTCCACCACCATCCGTGGTGATAGGGGGAATATATAACTTTGTCATTCCGTGTGTAACACCAAGAAATATTCATCTGAGACCCAACAAAGTATATATATTCTTGGACCTTATGAAATCCTGAGTCGATTTAGCTATGTCCGTCCGTCCGTCCGTCTGTCTGTATAAAACATTCTCACGTTAACACGAAACAACAAAAATTAACGAAATTCACCCAAAATATATATTGTCGTCCTAAGCAGTTTGGTATTGAAAATAAGCAAAATCAGTTCACATCGGGAAAAGTTATGAATCAAAATTTGAAACAACCTCGAAAAAAATAAGCAATTCTTACACATTCTGATGTAATTTTCTCGAAAACTATGCAAGATAATTCCATGAAAATCACCATACATTCGTTTCTACACAAGAGCTTGATTCCTGCTGAAAATTGCCAGAATCGATCAACAATTTCATATACCTCCCATACAAAAGTACATATTCCCGGAAAATGGGTTTTTTGTTAATAACTTCCGTCACAATGTCGAAATCTTTACAAAATTTTACAAATTAAAATCCTATGTGAATAGAATTCATTCAGAGAAAAATTTTCTGGATCGGTCTATAATTGGGCATAGCTCCCATACAAGGTCCCCTCCCGAAAATCACTTAAGCGCACATAACTCATTACTAAATTAAGATATGCATATAAAGTTTGGCACAAGCATTGCTCATATACAGAGAAATATTACTGTGAATTTATTTTCCTATGGGTCCATAATCATATATCATATTATAGCTCCCATACAAGGTCCCTTTCAGAAAACCACTTAAAGGCACATAACTCATTATCAAATAATGATACCCATAAAAAATTGGCATAAATTCTATTTTTATACACAGAAATGTTATTTGAACATTTTTTCATGATCGGTCCAACTTTGGTCATAGTTCCCATATAAGGTTCCCTCCCGAAAATCACTTAAACGCACATAACTCATTACAAAATATTGATATCCATACATTTAGCAAAAATATTGCTCTTATATACATAAATTAAACTACAAAATTGTTTTACGATCGGTCCATATTTTGTCATTGCTCTCATACTAGGTCCCCTAAAAATTATATTTCAAGATTTTTTCACGATCGGTTCATAACATGGGTGCGGTCGGTCCCATACAAGGTTCCCTTCAGAAAATCACTTAAACACACATTACTTATTACTAAATTACGATATAGATACAAAATTTGACTGAAATATAGCTTTTATGAACAGAAATTTAGCTTAAAGAATTTTTTACGATCGGTCTATAATTGGTCATATCTCCCATACTATGTCCTGCCCCTAAAAGCGCTTTAACCGTATTAACTAGTTGCATTATCAATTTGTGTAGAACAAAATTATATATATTTATTTTGAAAATCCTTAAATCTTTTACACATATACATGTAAATTACCAAATATCGCTAAGCGCTATAAAAATATAAAGAAAATGACGTTTGTAATGTTCAATAAATCATGGAATTGTAACAGATGTAAGCTGTTTAAATCTTTGTATTTTTTCTATTCAAGACATGAGAAAACATATTTCTACAAATATTTGATCAATTAGAAAAGTATTAATATATAAGTAGCTGGTGGAGGGTATTTAAGATTCGGCTCAGACGATAATAGCACTCTAACTTGTTACTACTTCTAATCAACCTGGCTCACTACAAACAAGTGTGTGCGCTTTACAAAACAAGTTTTTTTCTACCCTTAAAAATCTAAACTTATAACTAACTGAAGGTTGATAAATAAGTGAGCCTAAAGAAATATTTAATATTAGTGTTAAAACACTAAAGCTAATTAAAATCTATAAAATCCTTAAATCTAAAGACATTAAAACCAAGTTAGAGTGCTATATTCGGCTGAGCCGAATCTTAAATACCCTCCACCAGCTACTTATATATTAATACTTATTATACCCACCATCAAAAAAGATGGGGGGTATATTGATTTTTTTTATCAATAGCTTTATTTGGTAATGAGTAATGTGCGTTTAAGAGATTTTCGTAAAAGGACCTTGTATGGGAGCTATGACCAATTATGTATATAAAGACAAAATTTCAAAATCCTGTATCTATATCATTATTTGGTAATGAATATTGTGCATTTAAGTGATTTTCTGGAGGGGACCTAGTATGAGAGCTATGACCAAATATGGACCGATCGTAAAACAATTTTATAGTTTAATTTATGTATATAAGAGCAATATTTTTGCTAAATGTATGGATATCACTATTTTGTAAGTGATTTTCGCGAGGGAACTTTGTATGGGAGCTATGACCAAAGTTGGACCGATCATGAAAAAATGTTCAAATAACATTTCTGTGTACAAAAATAGTATTTATGCCAAATTTTTTATGGGTATTTGATAATGAGTTATGTGCCTTTAAGTGTTTTTCTGAAAGGGACCTTGTATGGGAGCTATGATCAATTATGGACCGATAGGAAAACAAATTCACAGTAATATTTCTCTGTATATGAGCAATGCTTGTGCCAAACTTTATATGAATATCTTAATTTAGTAATGAGTTATGTGCGTTTAAGTGATTTTCGGGAGGGGACCTTTAATGGGAGCTATGACCAATTATAGACCGATAAAAAAAACAAATTCACAGTAATATTTTCGTGTATATGAGCAATACTTGTACCAAAATTTATGTGGATGTCTTAATTTTGTAATGAGTTATGTGCGTTTAAGTGATTTTCGGGAGGGGACCTTGTATGGGAGCTATGACCAATTATGGACCGCTCGGAGAAAAATTTCACAGTAATATTTCTGTGCATATGAGTAAAACTAGTACCAAATTTTATATGGATATCTAAATTTAGTAGTGAGTTATGCGCGTTTAAGTGATTTTTGGTGGGGACCTTAAATGGGAGCTATGACCAATTATGGACCGATCAGAAAAAACTTTCACAGTAAAAATTCTTTGCGTATGAGCAATACTTATACCAAATTTTATATGGATATCATAATTTAGTAATGAGTTATGCGCGTTTAAGTGATTTTCGGGAGGGGACCTTGTATGGGAGCAATGACCAATTATGGACCGATGGAAAAAAAATTTCACAATAATATTTCTGTATGTGAGAGCAATACTTGTACCAAATTTTATATGGATATCTTAATTTAGTAATGAATTATTTGCGTTTAAGTTATTTTCGGGAGGGGACCATGTATGGGAGCTATGTCCAATTATGGACCTATCCAGAAAATTTTTTCTCTGACTGAATTCTATTCACATAAGATTTTAATTTGTAAAATTTTGTAAAGATTTCGACATTGTGACGGAAGTTATTAACAAACAAGTTAGAGTGCTATATTCGGCTCTGCCGAATCTTAAATACCCTCCACCTTAAACTGGTTTCATAAATTATCAAATTTTATGGATTTATTCAAATTTACCTTAATATTTTAGACTTACTTTCATTACGCCTTACAATATGCAATTAAAAACAAGTAAGAAAGTGTAGTCGGTCGTGGCCGGCCATATGATACCCTACACCAGTTATGAATATTAAATGTGATTTATTTTTCATAATAAAGCATTTATCTTCAATATTCCCTTGTTCCGATACATTTAAGCAATTTATGGATGAAAAACTTATTTTCTGAAAGAGGCTTTATATGGGGACTAGGGGCAAATGTGGACCAAGCCCAATAAAATTTTGTGAATATATATATATTTATATAATATTTTATTGTGCTGAATTTCATCGCGATATTTGTGTTTATAAGTTAATTTGGAACATTCAAAATTTTCTAAAGGGGACTTTGTATGGGAGCTAGGGTCAAATGGGGCCCGATCTTTATGAAATTTGGCAGGGTCATCAAGACTTCTATAGAACTTAGTTGTGCCGTATTTTATGGATATATCTATCTGTATATTTAACATAATTATGAGCTCAGAAGCCCTTTTCGGGGGGTTCTGTTCTATGGGGGCTAGGTGAAATAATGGACCGATTTTAACCATTTTCAATAGGCTTCGTCCTTGCCAAATTTCATCCAATTATCTTGAAAATTGCGACCTGTACCTTGCGCACAAGGTTTACATGGACAGCCAGCCAGCCAGCCAGACGGACGGACGGACATAGCTTAATCGACTCAGAAAACTATTCTAAGCCGATTGGTATACTTTAAGGTGGGTCTAGGACGAATATTTTTGTATGTTACAAACATCAGCACAAATCCAATATACCCTCCCCACTAAAGTGGTGTAGGGTATAACAAAACTACCACTTAACAGACTGTTAAAGAGCGTACCAAATTTAACCTATGTTCTGTATTTAAAATAATTTCTATGTGTGAGAGAAATGTATGGTAATAGTTATAAAACTTATATAATTTTGTACGGGAGGTACAATAGATTTTCAACATTGTTGATCCTATAAAAAAAATAGCTTTTACATTTTTATTGTTGAACCGAATTTCGACACTTAATTTGATTTTTAGAAAAAAATTTTATTATTTATGACAAAAAAGATAAATCGATCAGTAACCGAACCTGCAATACTCAGTTTGTTAATTCTCCCTTCCATCCACAACACCACTTCATTATTTTGCCCTTCGTAAACTAATTTTTATACCCTCCACCACCATCAGTGGTAATAGAGGGTACATATAAGTTTGTCGTTCCGTGTGTAACACAAAGAAATATTCATCTAAGACCCAACAAAGTATATATATTCCGGGTCCTTATCAAATTCTGAGTCGATTTAGCTATGTCCGTCTGTCTGTCTGCCTAAAACACGCTCACGTTAAAACTAAGCAAAGGAAATTAACCAAAATTAACCCAAAATGTTTATTATTATCCAAAGCAGTTTGGTATTGACTATCAGCAAAATAGATTCCCAACGTAAAAAGTTATGAGTAAAAATTTCAGACTACCTCGAAAAAATTACGTTTTTTTCATAATTCTTTTGAAGTTTTCTCGGAAACTATATTAAGATATTTTGATGAATTTTGTCACACATTATTTTTTCGGGGCAGTGATTAATTCTGTTCAAGATATTTACAATGCATCTAATATTTCCCATAGCTCCCATACAAAGGTATATATTCCCGGAAATTAGTTTATCGTTAATAACTCCCTCAAATATATCGGTATCAACACAAAATTTTGTACATGCAAATATAATATGAACAGAGATCATACTGTCAACGTAGATCTCAGTCGGTCCACGATTGGTCATAGCTCCCATATAAGGTCCACTTCCGCAAATCACCTAAACGTAAATATTTCATTGATGAATAAAGCTATTGTGATAAAATTCGAGTTAAATATGTTTTGTGTACATACAAATCAATCTACCAATTTTTTTACGGATCGGTCCATTATTGGTCATAGCTCCCATATAAGGCCCACTTCCGAAAATCATTTAAAAGCTCATATTTCATTGTCAAATAAAGCTATCTTGATAAAATTCGACATAAATATGTTTAGTCTAAATATGAATCACACTACGAAATATTTTCTAGATAGGCCCATAATTGGTCATAGCTCCCATATAAAGTCCACTTCCGAAAATCACTTAAACGCATATATTTCATTGAATTATAAAGCTATCGGGATAAAATTCGACACAAATATGTTCTGTATACATACAAATCATTCTACAAATTTTTTTACGGATCGGTCCATTATTGGTCATAGCTCCCATATAAGGCCCACTTCCGAAAATCATTTAAAAACACATATTTCATTGTCAAATAAAGCTATCGTGATAAAATTCGACATAAATATATTTTGTCTAAATGTGAATTACTCTACGAATTTTTTTTTTCGAATAGGGCCATAATTGGTCATAGCTCCCATATAAGTTCCACTTCCGAAAATCACTAAACGCATATATTTCATTGAATTCTAAAGCTATTGGGATAAAATTCTACAAAAATATGTTTTGTGTACATACAAATCAATCTACAAAATTTTTTACGGATCGGTCCATTATTGGTCATAGCTCCCATATAAGTCCCACTTCCAAAAATCATTTAAAAGCTCATATTTCATTGTGAAATAAAGCTATCTTGACAAAATTCGACACAAATATGTTTTCTTTATATAAGTCACTCTACGAAATTTTTTCATATCTCCTATACATATAAAGTCCACTTCCAAAAAGCACATATTTCGTTAATTAACAAATCTATTGTAGTAAAATTCGACTTGAATTCACTATACGAAATTTTTTTCTTATCGGTCGATAATTTTTCTCAATTCCCATATAAGGACCATTTCCGAAAATAACTCAAATTCACATTGACAATCAAAGTTATCGAGATAAAATTCGGCATAAATGTATATATAAATCATTCTACGAAATTTTTTTTCCGGATCGGTCCATAAGTTGTCTTAGCTTCCATATAAGGTATACTTCTGAAAATCACTTAATACCACTTAATTCGTTACTAAATGATTATATATCCGGATAATATTCGAAATGAATATGTTCTGTGTATAGATAAATCATTCTATTAAAATGTTTTCGAAATGGCCTGCCAGTGCCTATTAATACATTTTTCTGGACCTAATTAAAATTAGTTTGACATATGCATAAATGTTAGTACCCCCAATACGGAAACAAAAATTTTGCCAAGTTATCTAAAGATTAGATGGGTTTAAATGAGTTTTAATAAAAAGTAGGTTGCTGGTGGAGGGTATTTAAAATTCGGCATAGCCGAATATAGCACTCTAACTTGTTTTCATATAAAATTGCCATCTTATTTTCTGTTTGTACAAAACATTGCTGCTGAATAACTTTTATCAACACTAATGTTGCCGAATAGCATAAAAAATTAACAGTTACGCTTTCTCAATGTGCACATTTTATTTGATCTTGGGTTAACAACAAATTTTTACACAAAGAGGAAAGAGAATTTCTATGTGAACATTAGTTGCAAACAATTACGAAGCTAGTTAATAGTGTAGTGGGAATGGCGTAAAACTAGCAACTGGGAGATTTTAAGTTCGAATCCTGTTCGTTTTGGACAGTTTTTATCCAAAATTTTGCGAAAAATAATCAATTTTTTAATCCCTATGGGTGGTACAAGAAATTGAGGACTGATTTCGATTTTCAACTCAGTGGATTAGTAATATCTGTTTAAGTTATTCTCGAAAGGGGACCTTAAATGGGAGCTATGACCAATTATGGATCGACCGTAAAAAAAAAAAAACAAGTAAGAAAGTATAGTCGGGCTTGGCCGACTATACTTTTTCGTCATTTCGTTTGTAGCACATCATTTCATTTGTAACACATCGAAATATTTATCATAAAAGTACATATTCTGTATCCTTATTAAATTCTAAGACGATCTAGCTATGTCCGTCCGTCTGTCTATCTGTCTGTCGGTTTAAAACACGATAGAGTCCAAATGGAAGTAGCTATCGGGCTGAAATTTTGCACAGACATTTTATATTGATGCAGTTTGTTTGGTATTGAAATTGGGCAATATCAGTCCACGAATTCGCCTAGCCCCCATATAAGGTCCCCTTCACAAAATGACTTTAACGCTCATAACTGACTAACAGAAGCATCTAAAGCGATGAAATTCGACATGGAACCTAAATCGCTCTGTAAAATTTTATAAGGATCGGTCCATAATTGACCCTACCTCCCATATAAGGTCCCCTTCAGAAAATGACTTTAACGCTCATAACTGCCTTAAAGAAGTATCTATAGCGATGGAATTCGACATGAGCATATTTTATAGGAACCTTAATATGATTGTAAAATTTTATAAGGATCGGTTAATAATTGACCCTATCCCCCATTAAGGTCCCTTTCAGAAAATGAACTTAACGCTCATAACTGACTAAAAGAAGCAGCTATAGCGATGAAATTCGACATTAACATATTTGATAGCAACCTTAACACCTTCGTAAAATTTTATAAGGATCGGTCCATAATTGACCCTACCCCCCATATAAGGTCCCCTTCAGAAAAAGACTTTAACGCCTTAAAGAAGCATAGCGATGAAATTCGACATGAACATATTTTATAGGAACCTTAATATCATTGTAAACTTTTTATAAGGATCGGTTCATAATTGACCCTATCCCTCATATAAGGTCCCCTTCAGAAAATGGCTTTAACGCTCATAACTGTCTAAAAGTAGCATCTATAGCGATGTAATTCGACATGAACATATTTTACAGGAACCTAAATCGTTTTGTAAAATTTTATAAGGATCGGTTCATAATTGATCCTACCCCCATATAAAGCCAACTTCAGAAAATGGCTTTCACGCTCATTACTGCATAAACTAAAATCGTTCTAGAATATTTGACGAGGATCGGTCCATAATTGACCAAAAGAAGCAATTTATTGACGAAAAACTTATTTTCTAAAACAGGCTTTATATGGGGGATAGGAGCAAATGTGGACCGACCCCGATAAAAAGGGCTGGATAGATTTGTATTTATACAATATATTTAATATTTGTCTGTGCTAAACTTCATTACAATAACAGTGCTAATAAATGAATTGCGGATATTCAAGTCACTTTCTGAGGGGGCTTTGTGTGGGGGCAGGGTCAAATGAAGTCCGATCATTTCGAAATTCGGCAAGGTCATCAAGGCTTGTATAAAACTTAGTTGTGCGAACTTTCATCGAGATACATTTATATTATACATAATTATGAGCTCAAAAGCCCTTTTCGGGGGGTTCAGTTGTATGGGGGCTAGGTGAAATAATGGACCGATTTTAACCATCTTCAATAGGCTTAGTCCTTGGGTCAAAACAAACACGTATTCCAAATTTCATCGAATTATCTTGAAAATTGCGACCTGTACTTTGATAACAACGTTTACATGGACACACGGATGGTCGGACGGACGGACATCGTTAAATCGACTCAGAAAGTGATTCTGAGTCGATCGGTATACTTTAAGGTGGGTGTAGTACTAATATTTTAATGCGTTACAAACATCAGCACAAACGCATAATACCCTTCCCACTATAGTGGTGTAGGATATAATTATAATAAGATTTCTGTATATAATAGCAATATTTGTGCAAATTTCTATGGATATCTTTATTTCGTAAAGAGTTTTATGCGTTTAAGTGATTATCGAAAGGAGACCTTGTATGGGAGCTACGACCTATTACGGACCGATCGTAAACAAATTTCACAGTATCATTTCTGTATATAAAAGCAATGTTTGTGCTACATTTTGTATGGATACCTTTATTTAGTAATGAGAAATATGTGTTTAAGTGATTTTGAAAAGGAGACCTTGTATGGGAGCTATGACCAATTGTGGACCGATCGTGAAAAAATGTACAGTAGGATTTCTGTAGATAAAAGCAATATCTGTGCCAAAGTTTGTATGAATATCGTTATTTGATAATGAGTTATGTGCGTTTAAAAGTATTTCTGAAGGTAACCTTATATGGGAGCTATGACCAATTATGGACCGAGAAAATTGTTTCTTTATATGAATTCTATTGGCATAGGATTTAAATTTGTAAAATTTCGTAAATATATCGGCATTATTTCGGATGTTATTAACAATAAATTAATTTCGGGGAATATGTACATATGTATGGGAGGTATATGTAATTGTGAACCGATTTTTGCGATTTCTAATACTGTTGATCCTTGCACCAAGAGTTATATCTCTAACAAAATTCATCAATTTATCTGCAGTAGTTTTAGTAAAAAATACAAATAAATATGTGAAAAAGCACAATTTTTTGAGGTTGTTTCAAATTTTTACTCATAACTCTGAACTTATTTCACCGATCTTGCTGATTTCCAATACCAAACTGCTTAGGATATCAATGAATATTTTGGGTGAATTTCATAAAGTTCCCTTGCTTCGTTTTAACGTGAACGTGTTTTATACAGACAGACGGACATATCTAAATCGACTCAGAATTTCATAAGGACCAAGAATATATATACTTTGTTGGGTCTCAAATGAATATTTTTCGGTGTTACAAACGGAATCACAAACTTGTATATAACCTCTATCACCACTGATGGTGGTGGAGGGTATAAAAACCCATTTTCCGGGAATATGTACTTTTGTATAGGAGGTATATGAAATTGTTGACCGATTCTTGCAATTTTCAGCAGGAATCAAACTCTGGTGTGTGTAGAAACGAATGTATGGTGATTTTCATGGAATTATCTTGCATATTTTTCGAGAAAATTACATCAGAATGTGTAAAAAATGCGTATTTTTTCGAGGTTGTTTCAAATTTTGATTTATAACTTTTCCCGGTGTAAACCGATTTTGCTTATTTTCAATATCAAACTGCCTAGGACAATAGTAAATAATTTGGGTGAATTTCGTTAATTTTTGTTGCTTCGTGTTAACGTAAGAATGTTTTATACAGACAGACGGACTTATATATATAACTTTTCCCGGTGTAAACCGATTTTGCTTATTTTCAATATCAAACTGCCTAGGACAATAGTAAATATTTTGGGTGAATTTCGTTAATTTTTGTTGCTTCGTGTTAACGTAAGAATGTTTTATACAGACAGACGGACGGACAGAGGGACATAGCTAAATCGTAAGGTTCAAGAATATATATACTTTGTTGGGTCTCAGATGAATATTTCTTGGTGTTACACACGGAATGACAAGGTTATATATACCCTCTATCACACTGATGGTGGTGGAGGGTATAAAAACATAAAGTTCAAAGCGTAAAATTAATTTAAAATAGTTAAAATAATTATAGATTAAAAACACTTATTCTAAAATAAATAAATACTTATCTTAAAACCCAAAACTAATATAAAATACTTGTCCCAAAATATGTAGATAAATACGTAAATCTAACTTTCCCTAAGAATAAATATCGAACAGAATTTATAACCTAACAAGTGAGAGTGTTATATTCGGCTGTGCCGAATCTCATATACCCACCATCAAACCGTATGCCTTAAAAACAATGCTCTCCTATAAACATCAGGGTGATATTACTCATCAAATTAACTGAAGAGGACCTTATATGAGAGATAGGGTTAATAATTGACCGTTTTTCATAAACATTTTTTAGACCAATTTTGGTTCATACATAACATCATTAAAGTAATTTTCTTATGGACCAATCCTCAAAAAATTTGGAAGAGAGGTTTTAACTCGTATAAAAAAATATGTGTTGCGAATTTCATCGCTTTTCTGTATTCTGTATTTTTAAGCCAGTAATGATCGTTTAAGTAATTTTTTTGAAGGGAACCTTATATGGGGAGTAGGGTCAATTATGGACTTTCAAACACATAAAGTTTGAAAGAGAGATTTTGGATTCATTGAAACTTATGTGTGTCGAATTTCATCACTATACTCGTATTTTTAAGCCAGTAATGAGCGTTAAAGTCATATTCTGAAGGGGACCTTATATGGGGGGTTAGGGTCAATTATGGACCTATCTACATACAATTTGGTAGAGAATTTTTGAATCATTAAAGTCTTACTTATGTCAAATTTCATTGTTATACTAGTACTTTTAAGCCAGTAATGAGCGTTAAACAAATTTTCTGAAGGGGGCCTTATATGGGGGGTAGGGTCAATTATGGACCGATCCTCATAAAATTTGGTAGGGAGATTTTGGATCATATGAAACTTATTTATGTCCAATTTCATCGTACTTTTAAAACAGATATGTCCATTAAAGCTGTTTTTCGGGGGTCCACTTGTATGGGGGCTATCCGAAGACGTGGACCGATATTGCCCATTTTCAATACCAAAAAAACCTTACCTATAGAGAATATTTGTGTGTTGTTCCGTTTGTACTCTATCGTGCTTTCAACAGACAGACAGCCAGGCGGACGGACGGACAGACATGGCTAGATTGTCATAGAATTTAATAAGGACCCAGAATATATATACTTTTGTGGGTTTATGACCAATATTTCGATATGTTACAAACGGAATGACAAAATCAATATACCACCATCATGTTTATTGGTGGGTATAAAAATTTGTGTTATATACTTACCCTATATACTTACCTTCTATACTTACCCAATAAATACATACGGTTTATAACGTATAATGTTTTTTCCAAACGTTCCATAATTGTTCATAGCTCCCACACAAGGTCCTTTCCCGAAAATCACTTTAATGCACATAACTCATTTCTAAATTCAAATATCCAAACAAAATTTGGTGCAAGTATTGCTCTTATATACAGAAATGTTACTGTGAAATTTTTTTCGATATATACATTAATGTTACTGTTAATTTTTTTACGATAGATCCCATACAAGGTCCTCTTACGAAAATCTCTTAAACGCACATTACTTATTACCAAATATAGCTATTGATACAAAATTTGACACAAATATTTTATTTCAAGATTTTTTAACGATCGGTTCATAACATGGGTGCGATCGGTCCCATAGAAGGTTTCCTTTACTTATTACTAAATTACGAGATAGATACAAAAATTTACTGAAATATAGCTTTTATGTACAGAAATGTTACTTACAGAATTTTTTACGATGGGTCTATAATTCGTTATATCTCCCATACTAGGTCCTGTCCCGAAAATCACTTTAACTGTATTTAACTATTTGCATTATAAATTTGTGTAGAACAATATTATATATATTTTGAATTTCCTTAAATCTTTCACACACACGCATACATGCAAATTATTAAATATCGATAAAGCATATCTTAGGGCTCTATACAAATATAAAAGAAAATGGCGCACAGTGGTATAGGAAAAAAAAGAGGGATATAATTCGGTAACTTCTAAACGGTTAATCCGATTTTAATGAAATTTGGTATGCACAAAGAGGAGGTGTTGTCGAGTTTAGGTTTTGAATTTGGACCTTATAGGCCAACCAGGGGCCCGGCGGAGGGTCCTCAAATTAGGACACCTCGGCTATGTTAAATTTTTAAAACGATCCTATTTCTTCATTTGAGTTCCGATTTAAAAAAAATTTCGTATATAGAATCTCCTCATCGAGCACTATAAAAAATGTCGTCGTAGCAGTAAATTATCTCTTATAGTTTAGGAGATATTCGCATTTGAAAATTTAAATTTTAAAATTTTTACCGTCCTTACTTTAGTTTTTTTGATAATAGCGGGTCCAAATATTCCCGATTTTCGCTTAACAACAAGTTTATATATCAAGCAGTGAAAGAATTATGTAAAAATCATGATTGAGTCCAAAGTTATAGGCATTTTAATTTAAAAAATTAAAAAAAGGCGATTTTTTGTCATTTTTTTGGGAAAAAAGTATCTTTTTCTTTTTAAGTTATCTAAAAGTTTCTAAGAAGATGTATATAGAATTTATACTTTTTGGAAAGCTGACTCTACATAAAATACGATAAATGAAACAAAACCTAAAAATTTTTGATACCGAGGGGACCAGGTCCATCCAAAAAAAACCTTATTTTTTATGGAAAATTCAATTTTGAGCAAAAATTCCCAAATCGCATAGTCGATATCAAATTATAGTGACCTGTTTTATATGACACAATATGTTCTTAATCATTTTGTAACGGGTTTCGATAACCCCGCCCCTGGTATGGATATAATAGGCAAAAAACCAAAAAATCCCATTTTTGGGATTTTTTAAATTTTTTTTTGGGAATTCCGGGATTTCTAATAAGAAAATTCGAAATTTTTATTTAATTTTAGATTTTGAGTAAAAAAATCTACCTAACTGTAAAATTTCATCAAAAAATATTCATAAATAAAATTTTTATTGCAATTTGAAAAATTTGTATCTTCGCAAAAACTGAATAAAAAACATTTTTTAATTTTTTTTAAAAAAAGTATTCCGCGAATTTTTTAATTTTCAAAAATTATATACAGTTTTGAAAAATAGACAAAATTACCTTTCCTTACCTAATGTTTTTTAAGTGACAAATTAATTAGGGAAAACTCAACATCTTTTAGAAAATTTACCTAGCACTATTATTTTTACCCATATATGTAACAAATTTAAGAGTTAACCTTATGGATGAAAATAATAGTGCTAGGCAAATTTTCTAAAAGATGTTGAGTTTTCCCTAATTAATTTGTCACTTAAAAAACATTAGGTAGGCATGTTATATATCAATGGAAAGGTAATTTTGTCTATTTTTCAAAACTGTAAATAATTTTTGAAAATTAAAAAATTCGCGGAATACTTTTTTAAAAAAAATTAAAAAATGTTTTTTATTCAGTTTTTGCGAAGATACAAATTTTTCAAATTGCAATAAAAATTTTATTTATGAATATTTTTTGATGAAATTTTACAGTTAGGTAGATTTTTGTACACAAAATCCAAAATTAAATAAAAATTTCGAATTTTCTTATTAGAAATCGCGGAATTCCCAAAAAAATTTTAAAAAATCCCAAAAATGGGATTTTTTGGTTTTTTGCCTATTATATCCATACCAGGGGCGGGGTTATCGAAACCCGTTACAAAATGATTAAGAACATATTGTGTCATATAAAACAGGTCACTATAATTTGATATCGACTATGCGATTTGGGAATTTTTGCTCAAAATTGAATTTTCCATAAAAAATAAGGTTTTTTTGGATGGACCTGGTCCCCTCGGTATCAAAAATTTTTAGGTTTGTTTCATTTATCGTATTTTATGTAAAGTCAGCTTTCCAAAAAGTTTAAATTCTATATACATCTTCTTAGAAACTTTTTAGATAACTTAAAAAGAAAAAGATAATTTTTCCGAAAAAAATGACAAAAAATCGCCTGTTTTTAATTTTTTAAATTAAAATGCCTATAACTTTGGACTCAGTCATGATTTTTACATAATTCTTTCACTGCTTGATATGTAAACTTGTTGTTAAGCGAATAAAAAAAATGGCGAAATTCGGGAATATTTGGACCCGCTATTATCAAAAAAACTCAAGTAAGGACGGTAAAAATTTTAAAATTTTAATTTTCAAATGCGAATATCTCCTAAACTATAAGAGATAATTTACTGCTACTATTTTTTATAGTGCTCGATGAGGAGATTCTATATACGAAATTTTTTTTAAATCGGAACTCAAATGAAGAAATAGGATCGTTTTAAAAATTTAACATAGCCGAGGTGTCCTAATTTGAGGACCCCCCGCCGGGCCCCTGGTTGGCCTATAAGGTCCAAATTCAAAACCTAAACTCGACAACACCTCCTCTTTGTGCGTACCAAATTTCATTAAAATCGGATTAACCGTTTAGAAGTTACCGAATTATTTCCCTCTTTTTTTTTTTTTCCTATACCACTGTGGAGCGTACAAAATTTAACCTAAGTTCTGTATTTAAAATAATTTCTATGTGTAAGAGAAATGTATGGTAATAGTTATAAAACTTATATAATTTTGCACGGGAGGTACAATAGATTTTCAATGTTGTTGATCCTATGAAAAAAAAAATAAAATAAAAAAAAAATTGCTTTTTGTAGAAAATTTAGAGACAAACCGAAAACTTCTGTACGATTTAAAGTTTTATTGATGAATGACAAATTAGAAAATTTTCATAATTATACAAAATAACAATACCAACTACGATCTAATATAAATATAAATTCAAAGTATGTTATGTATTAGGTTTACAAGTAGTGTACAGTAATATTTTCAACACTTCTTCTCAAACCTAATACTAAACATATTTATTATTCTATGTAATAAGTTTAATTAATGTTCATTAGTTCGATAAACTTCATGTGTTTAATCTTATTTAGATTTTTTGTAAATATGTCAGCTATCATGTTGTCTGTACAAAGATACTTAAGATTAATTTGCTTATTTTTTATAAGTTCCCGCACATGATGGTATTTGATGTAAATATGGTTATGGGAGCTATAACCAATTATGGACCGCTCGGAGAAAAATTTCACAGTAATATTTTCGTGCATATGTGGATATCTTAATTTTGTAATGAGTTATGTGCGTTTAAGTGATTTTCGGGAGGGGACCTTGTATGGGAGCTATGACCAATTATGGACCGCTCGGAGAAAAATTTCACAGTAATATTTCTGTGCATATGAGTAATACTAGTACCAAATTTTATATGGATATCTTAATTTAGTAGTGAGTTATGCGCGTTTAAGTGATTTTCGGGAGGGGACCTTGTATGGGAGCTATGACCAATTATGGATCGATTGAACAAACATTTCACAGTAATATTTCTGTATGTGAGAGCAATACTTGTACCAAATTTTATATGGATGTCTTAATTTAGTAATGAATTATTTGCGTTTAAGTTATTTTCGGGAGGCGACCTTGTATGGGAGCTATGTTCAATTATGGACCGCTCCAGAAAATTTTTTCTCTGAATGAATTATATTCACATAAGATTTTAATTTGTAAAATTTTGTAAAGATTTCGACATTGTGACGGAAGTTATTAACAAAAAACCCATTTTCCGGGAATATGTACTTTTGTATGGGAGGTATATGAAATTGTTGACCGATTCTGGCAATTTTCAGCAGGAGTCAAGCTCTTGTGTAGAAACGAACGTATGGTGATTTTCATGGAATTATCCTGCATAGTTTTCGAGAAAATTACATCAGAATGTGTAAAAAATGCTTATTTTTTCGAAGTTGTTTCAAATTTTGATTCATAACTTTCCCGGTGTGAAGCGATTTTGCTTATTTTCAATACCAAACTGCTTAGGACAATAATAAATATTTTGAGTGAATTTCGTTAATTTTTGTTGCTTCGTGTTAACGTGAGAATGTTTTATACAGACAGACAGACAGACGGACGGACGGACATAGCTAAATCGACTCAGAATTTCATAAGGTCCAAGAATATACATATATACTTTGTTGGGTCTCAGATGAATATTTCTTGGTGTTACACACGGAATGACAAAGTTATATATACCCTCTATCACCACTGTTGGTGGTGGAGGGTATAATAAGTCGTATATTTTCGTAACGGATAACGGGAGAGAATGTTTCTTGATAGTTAACACCAAAGTATAACAAGTAGTCCGACTCTCACATATGGGAAATTACTCTCTCACATCTACGAGTACCGTGTGAGTTCTACTCTATTGTGAGAAATTTAAAGTTGTCAAAACATTCGAAAGTTTACCTTACTTTTTTGACCATTTTGAAGAACCGTACGCGAAATTGCAGTTATCCACAAAAAAACTGCAATTTTTTAAAGTAGTTTAAACACACTTTCCATTTAAAATTTTGTTTAATATTCTTAAACTGGAAAAAAATATTTTTTCGAATTATTGAAATTTAATTTTTTGTTGTTGTTGAATTTTAATTTACAAACAGAGTTTCAATTTTTAGTATTGAAAATTCAAACAAATTTAAAATTGTAATTTTTTATAAAACTCTGTATGTTGAAAAAGCACCAACACATATACATTTTTGTTACTAACACATATTTAGAGTTAGGTACTTTTTCACTAACACATGTTTAGAGTTAGGTACTGCTGTCAAAGAGTCGGACTACTTGTTATACTTTGGTTAACACCATATTTCTGACTGCAGCCCTTCGCCACAAGTCTTGCTTTGTATCGCTCAATATCGCCATTTTTCTTTGTTTTAATAGCGTATACCCATTTACAACCTATCGCAGTTTTTCCAACAGGCAAATCAACCATGTCCCAAGTTTTGTTTTTATACCCTACACCACTTTAGTGGGGAGGGTATATTGGGTTTGTGCTGATGTTTGTAACGCACAATAATATTGGTCCTATACCCATCTGAAAGTATACCAATCGGCTTAGAATCATATTCTGTGTCGATTTAGCTATGTCCGTCCGTCGGTCCGCCCGTCCGTCCGTCTGTCCATTCATGTAAACCTTGTAATCAAACAACAGGTCGCAATATTGAAGATAATTCAATGAAATTTGGCACATGATCTTCTATTGTACCAGGGACGAAGCCTATTGAAAATGGTTAAGATCGGTCCATTATTTCACCTAGCCGCCATACAACTGAACCCCGGAATAGGGCTTATAAACCTTGTAATCAAACAACAGGTCGCAATTTTGATGATAATTCAATGAAATTTGGCACATGATCTTCTATAGCCCACATCAGCTAGTCTTTCGATAATCTCTTGGAATTTGTTTAAATACTGGACCATGTTCTCGTTGTAGTCCATTTTTAGATTCATCAGACGTTTATAGAGCATTACCTTCTGAATAGGTCCTTTGGGTTTATGAACTTCAGCTAATTTGTTCCAGGCATCAGCAGATTTCGTGCAATTTTTAACATAATTAAGTTGAGATGCTTTGATGCTCAAAATTATAATTGCTAACGCCTTTTCGTCATTCGTTACCCAAACTGCTTTTTGTTCCGCAGTCCATGTAGACTCGCATTCCAACTGACCATTGGCATAAGTCCACAAACCATTGTGAATCAATACACTATTCATGTGTACATGCCAAGAATCATAATTCCGTTCATCTAGTTTTTCAATTTGCAAAAACGGCGATGTCATCTTATTTAAATTTCGCAAACTCTGTATTTTTCAAATATTAAAAAGGTTTACAAATAGTGTACAGTAATATTTTCAACACTTTTAAATTATTATTGTTGAACCGAATTTCGACACTTAATTTGATTTTTTAAAAAAATTAAATTATTTATGACAAAAAAAGATAAATCGATCAGGAATCGAACCTGCAATGCTCAGTTTGTTAATTCTCCCTTCCATCCACTACACCACTTCATTATTTTGCCCTTCGTTAACTAATATTTAAACCCTACACCACTATAGTGGGAAGGGTATTATGCGTTTGTGCTGATGTTTGTAACGCATTAAAATATTAGTACTATACCCACCTTAAAGTATACCGATCGACTCAGAATCACATTCTGAGTCGATTTAACGATGTCCGTCCGACCGACCATCCGTGTGTCCATGTAAACGTTGTTATCAAAGTACAGGTCGCAATTTTCAAGATAATTCGATGAAATTTGGAATACGTGTTTGTTTTGACAAGTACTAAGCCTATTGAAAATGGTTAAAACGGTCCATTATTTCACCTAGCCCCCATACAACTGAACCCCCCGAAAAGGGCTTTTGAGCTCATAATTATGCATAATATAAATGTATCTCGATGAAAGTTCGCACAACTAAGTTTTATACAAGCCTTGATTTCGAAATGATCGGACTTCATTTGACCCTAGCCCCCACACAAAGCCCCCCTCAGAAAGTGACTTGAATATCCGCAATTCATTTAAGCCCCCTTCACACGAGCACACAAGTAATATGATCTGTCAAAATTTTGTGTGGAAGAGAACGGATTTGATCGTCTAAACGCAATATGTAATGAAACCATCACACATTGAGAGAAAATACGGATGGAAAATTTGACAGTCGTATGGCTCTCTTCATTTTTTGAAATGATTCAAAAAACAAGCAAGTCGCATTAGATCAGGGATGTATTTTTATATAAACACATACAAAAAAATGTGAAACAGCTGTTCCATCTTACTTTGTTATTGTTTTATACCAATCGTGTAAACACAAAAAATATAAATCATACGACTTTTATTCTCTTTTTTGTCATACGGATGGAATTTCATTTAACTTTTTCATTGAAGGGCCCTTTATTAGCACTGTTATCGTAATGAAGTTTAGCACAGACAAATATTAAATATATTATATTAATACAAATCTATCCAGCCCTTTTTATCGGGGTCGGTTCACATTTGCTCCTATCCCCCATATAAAGCCTCTTTTAGAAAATAAGTTTTTCGTCAATAAATTGCTTTTTTTGGTCAATTATGGACCGATCCTCGTCAAATATTCTAGAACGATTTTAGTTTATGCAGTAATGAGCGTCAAAGCCATTTTCTGAAGGGGGCTTTATATGGGGGTAGGATCAATTATGAACCGATCCTTATAAAATTTTACAAAACGATTTAGGTTCCTGTAAAATATGTTCATGTCGAATTACATCGCTATAGATGCTACTTTTAGACAGTTATGAACGTTAAAGGCATTTTCTGAAGGGGACCTTATATGAGGGATAGGGTCAATTATGAACCGATCCTTATAAAAAGTTTACAATGATATTAAGGTTCCTATAAAATATGTTCATGTCGAATTTCATCGCTATGCTTCTTTAAGGCAGTTATGAGCGTTAAAGTCTTTTTCTGAAGGGGACCTTATATGGGGAGTAGGGTCAATTATGGACCGATCCTTATAAAATTTTACGAAGGTGTTAAGGTTGCTATCAAATATGTTAATGTCGAATTTCATCGCTATAGCTGCTTCTTTTAGTCAGTTATGAGCGTTAAGTTCATTTTCTGAAAGGGACCTTAATGGGGGATAGGGTCAATTATTAACCGATCCTTATAAAATTTTACAATCATATTAAGGTTCCTATAAAATATGCTCATGTCGAATTCCATCGCTATAGATACTTCTTTAAGGCAGTTATGAGCGTTAAAGTCATTTTCTGAGGGGGACCTTATATGGGAGGTAGGGTCAATTATGGACCGATCCTTATAAAATTTTACAGAGCGATTTAGGTTCCATGTCGAATTTCATCGCTTTAGATTCTTCTTTTAGTCAGTTATGAGCGTTAAAGTCATTTTCTTAAGGGGACCTTATATGGGGGCTAGGCGAATTCGTGGACCGATATTGCCCAATTTAAATATCAAACAAACTGCATCAATATAAAATGTCTGTGCAAAATTTCAGCCCGCTAGCTACTTCCATTTGGACTCTATCGTGTTTTAAACCGACAGACAGATAGACAGACGGACATAGCTAGATCGTCTTAGAATTTAATAAGGATCCAGAATATATACTTTTATGATAAATATTTATTTTTTTTGCGAAAAATAATCAATTTCTTAATCCCTATGGGTGGTACAAGAAATTGTGGACTGATTTCGATTTTCAACTCAGTGGATTCCCAAACTATATGTATGACAAAATTCAAAAATAAATATTTGTGCCAAATTTTTTATGGATATCATTATTTGGTAATTAGTAATATGCGTTTAAGTTATTCTTAAATGGAAGCTATGACCAATTATGGATCGACCGTAAAAAAAATTATAATAAGTTTTCTGTAGATAAAAGCAATATTTGTGCCAAATTTTGCATGGATATCTTTATTTCGTAAGGAGTTTTATGCTTTTAAGTGATTCTCGAAAGGAGACCTTGTATGGGAGCTACGACCAATTACAGACAGATCGTAAACAAATTTTACAGTAACATTTCTGTATATAAAAGCAATGTTTGTGCTAAATTTTGTATGGATACCTTTATTTGGTAATGAGAAATATGTGTTTAAGTGATTTTGAGAAGGAGACCTTGTATGTGAGCTATGACCAAGTGTGGACCGATCGTGAAAAAATGTACAGTAAGATTTCTGTAGATAAAAGCAATATTTGTGCCATAGTTTGTATGAATATCGTTATTTGGTAATGAGTTATGTGCGTTTAAACGTTTTTCGGAAGGTAACCTTATATGGGAGCTATGACCAATTATGGAAATTGAGAAAATTGTTTCTTTATATGAATTCTATTGGCATATAATTTAAATGTGTAAAATTTCGTAAAGATATCGGCATTATTTCGGAAGTTATTAACAATAAATTAATTTCGGGGAATATGTACATTTGTATGGGAGGTATATGTAATTTTTCTCTCGATTTTTCCGATTTTTTAAAATTTTGATCGTGGCAGCAAGAGTTATATCTCTGACAAAATTCATCAATTTATCTGCGGTAGTTTTTGTAAAAAATAAAAATAAATATGTGAAAAAGCACAATTTTTTTTGAGGTTGTCTCAAATTTTTACTCATAACTCCGAACCTATTTCACCGATTTTGCTGATTTTCAATACCAAACTGCTTAGGATATCAATGAATATTTTGGGTGAATTTCATAAAGTTCCGTTGCTGCGTTTTAACGTGAGCATGTTTTATACAGGCAGACAGACAGACGGACATATCTAAAACGACTCAGAATTTCATAAGGACCAAGAATATATATACTTTGTTAAGTCTCAAATGAATATTTATCGGTGTTACAAATGGAATGACAAACTTATATATACCCTCTAACACCACTGATGGCGGTGGAGGGTATAAAAAAGGCAGAAAAATAAAATAGCTATTTTATCGTTATAAATTTTGATATTTATTTCAAGCTACTTAAATACTCTCCACCAGCTACTTATATATTAATACTTTTCTAATTGATCAAATATTTGTAGAAATATGTTTTCTCATGTCTTGAATAGAAACAAGTAAGAGTGCTATATTCGGCTGTGCCGAATCTTATATACCCTTCGCCATAGTGTATTTAAAAAATATAAATTTTATAAAATTTAAATTTATGTACCTATTTAATTTTCCCGATTATATCATTATTATAGCAATAGCAAAACAAAACAAGTAAGAAATTATAGTCGGGCGAAGCCGACCATATAATACCCTACACCTTTGACAAAAATATAATGTGATTTAGTCGCCATAATAAAGCATTTAAGTTGAATTGTACCTTGCCTTAGATATACATACTTAAGCCGTTTATTGTTGAATAAAATTGTGGACATTTAAGTGAAATTTTGATGGGGGCTTTTCATAGGGGCTAGGGTCATATGAGAACCTATTATTATGGAATTCGTGGGGGTCATCAAGTCTTGTATACAACTTGGTTATTGCAGCTTTTTGTTGTGCCATTTGTGCCAAATTTCATTGAATTATCTCCAAAATTGCGACCTGTAGTTCGATTACAAGTTTTAAAAGCCCTATTCGGGGGTTCAGTTGTATGGGGGCTAGGTGAAATAATGGACCGATGGTAACCATTTTCAATAGGCTTCGTCTACGGTACCATAAAAGATCATGTGCCAAATTTCATTGAATTATCTCCAAAATTGCGACCTGTAGTTTGATTAAAAGTTTTAAAAGCCCTATTCGGGGGTTCAGTTGTATGGGGGCTAGGTGAAATAATGGACCGATGTTAACCATTTTCAATAAGCTTCGTCTACGATACCATAAAAGATCATGTGCCAAATTTCATTGAATTATCTCCAAAATTGCGACCTGTAGTTTGATTACAAATTTTAAAAGCCCTATTCGGGGGGTTCAGTCGTATGGAGGCTAGGTGAAATAATGGACCGATGTTAACCATTTTCAATAGACTTTGTCTACGGTACCATAAACGACCATGTGTCAAATTTCATTGAATTATCTCCAAAATTGCGACCTGTAGTGTGATTACAAAGTTTAAAAGCCCTATTCGAGGGGTTCAGTTGTATAGGGGCTAGGTGAAATAATGGACCGATGTAAACCATTTTCAATAGGCTTCGTCCCTGGGACAATAAAATATCATGTACCAAATTTCATTGAATTATCTTCAAAATTGCGACCTGTAGTTTGATTACAAGGATTACAAGCCCTATTGGGGGGTTCAGTTGTATGGGGGCTAGGTGAAATAATGGACCGATCTTAACCATTTTCAATAGGCTTCGTCACTGGGATAATAGAAGATCATGTACCAAATTTCATTGAATTATCTTCAAAATTGCGACCTGTAACTTAATTACAAGGTTTACATGGACGGACGGACAGACGGACGGACGGACATAGCTAAATCGACTCAGAAAATGATTCTGAGCCGATTGGTATACTTTAAGGTGGGTATAGGACCAATATTATTGTGCGTTACAAACATCAGCACAAACCCAATATACCCTCCCCACTAAAGTGGTGTAGGGTATAATGAACAACAACAACGCTAAACGAAATAAACACTCAAAAACAAAATACACAAGGCAGTAAAACCAACAGACATCAAACATACGAAACTGTACACCAACAAACAAAAACAATATACACAAGGCAATGAAACACACAGCCATCCAAACATACAAAACTGCATACACCAAGAAACAAAAACAATATACACAAGGCACTGAAACACACAGCCATCCAAACATACGAAACGAAATACTCAAAAAAAAATACACAAGGCAATCAAACCAACAGACATACAAACATACGAAACTGAATACACCAAGAAACAAAAACAATATACACATGCCAATGAAACACACAGCCATCCAAACATGTGAAACGAAATACTCAATGAATAAGCAGTGTTGTTGTTGTTGCTTATTAATCAAAGCATGAAAAAATTGTCTTTTTTAATGAAATTTTCAGAGGTTGTCTCGGATTTTTGCTTATATCTCCGTCATTTATGGACCGATTTTGCTGATTTTAAATAGCGATCTTCTCGAAAGCATGTCTAACAGAATTATTGAAGATTCGGATCTCGCCGATATCTGGGGTCCTCTAAAAACTGATTTCAACAGACAGACAGACGCCCCCCGGGGGCATGTTACCTTGGCGAGACCTCCGCCTTGGTGTTATTGCATTCCCGGTGTATAAAGAGGTGGCCAATACCTCCAGTCCGACCGGGGCTGAAAAATTGGTTACAGTCTACTGCCTGGCTTAGTCCTTGCATAGATTGCTAGAGGTCAGACCAGAGAACCGCATAATCTGGTACTACGGGTGGCCAGTTGCCCGCAGGACTATGTCCTGGCTGGTCAGTTGGTTGAGGTTCCTTCGGGATCCACGTAGTGGCTGTGGTTTAAACCCAAATTCGCGGGAAGAGTAAGTTGCGGTTAAAAGACTGATGCATGATAATAGTCAATATTTCGGGATAAGTTCGGTGCTGTTGCCGAAAACAACAGATACTCCACAGAGGAGTGACTGTGGGACTAAGCGTTGGAAATGGGTTGGAGTCAATTGTATATGATACGGAATGAATGTAGAGGTATGCGGGCCTCGTCCACCCGTATATCTAAATGAGTGTGTCGTATGTTTTTCTCTTATGAATGTGTCGGATAAATGAGAAGTGTGCTGGGTTGAATGATGATGGTTGAAAGGTATCATATACAAGTGATACCGATTAATTTTCCTTCCTTGTCCAGATATGTTCAGAGTATACTCTGTTCATATCAGAATTACCACAGCGTGTCACTGTGAGTAAGAACAATGTCTACGGCTTATTGATGGATCGTGCTTCGGTCCACCGGTTACGTCTCTAGGTGCTGTTGCCGAATCAACAGAGCCATAGTAGTGTGGTTGGGCGACATTATGTCGGGGTAGATTGAGCTTGCTCATGATACCTGTCTTTCCCCAACGTGACTACTTTGCACAGTGGGGCAGAATGGAAATTTTTTGGAAATAAATCTGGCATTTCTAAACGGCTGATCCGATCGGGATAAAATTTGGCGTGAGCGTAGCCAAGGAGTATTCGAGTTTAAGTTTTGAAGATGAACCCTACAGATGCCCCAGGGACGGCGCTGTGGCGGCTCAAAGTAGGGTACCTACGACATGTAAAATTTTTAAACTCGTGCCATTTTTTTGTTTTTCACCCAAATACAAAGATTTTTATATTTTGTGAAAGCGCTCGACGAGATCTTGAAAAAACATGCTTGGACATACTACTTATCTCTTATAATATCCGAGTTATAGGCATTTAAAAATTTAGTGATACAAAATTTACCATACCTTGGTCCGCCTTTTTTTGAATACCGGGCGTAATTTTGGACCAAATGGACTCAATTTTTTCTTGTTAGTTAGACAACAAAATTTCCAATAATATACAAAAAATTTCAGATCAATATTGTTTACAGATCCAAAAATATACGTTTTTTAATTTAAAAATTAAAAAAATTTTAGATTTTTGGCGTTTTTTTTGCCAAAAATGTGTCTTAACTCTTTTATTAATAAAATAAAATTTTTATTAAGAACATATAACAATTTTATAGTTTTCTAAAAGGTATCTTTACGCAGAACGCTTTGGCGTAAAAAACTTGTCCTATTTTTTGAAAATGTTGCCACTGCGTCCTTCCGAATATGACCTATTTTTTATCAAAACTTCAACTTTGGGCGACATGTTCTAAAATCCCAAAGCTGGGATCAGAAAACTGAAAGCAGTTTTGGAAACCTCAATATGTTTTCTATTTACTCCAAAAGTATTTTCCCAGCCCTGAAAGAAATGTGGACCCTATGGGCAAAAAAGTAAAAAATCCCATTTTTGGGATTTTCATTCCTATTTTTGGGAATTGCGGTATGCCCTTTGACCTTTTCAATTTTTTTTTTTGCATATTCTTATTTGAAATGACAAATTTAACAAGCGTTGAAAATTTCATTGAGTTTTGTTCATAAATAAAGATTTTGTCATATATTACATATTTGTTTAATTTCTAAAACTATGATTTATATCAAAATTTTAATAGGATCGCAGATAGCTACAACAATTTAGTCCATATTTATCCCTTAATATCATTTTTTAGTTAGATATGGAAATTCTCGACCCTTTACAAAAAATTTCAAGCCAATATCTCAATTACATTCAAAAATATGTTCATTTAAACCTGTGTCCTTTAATTTCATCTTTTTCATATTTTAGTATTAAGTATGACAGAACATACATTTGGTGTTGAATAAAATATTTGGACAATTTTTAAAAATTATTTAGTTAATTATTTTATTATAATATTGTATATAAAATAAAAAAAATTATAATTTTATTATGAGCCACGCACAACAACACCTAAATCACCCCACACAAATTACCTTTCCCGCCCACCGAAATATAAAACACAATTTAATACAATATCATCAGTTAGTATAATAGCTTTTTTTATTTGAACTGTTTATCTTAAACATAATACAATTAATGCTTATAACCTACTTATATAGTTAATTCCTAACACTACTTATTTTCTATAAAATAATCTGTCATATCGTTATACATATCCAGAAGGTAATATAAGTCCTTTAAATCTTCCTTGTTTTGAGATGATAGAGTTTCATAACAAATCCATCTTTTTCGCATAGTTGAAAGAACAGGATCAGAAGATAGAAGTAAACTATTAAAAATATCTTCATTCTGTGATTGCCTGGAGCATTTTCTTGAGCTGAATAGTTGAACATGCTTAAAATCTCAATTCCTCGCTTCCTGGGCTTCTTCTGTTAACTCTCCAAGTGGAAGAATATTCGATTCAATTATTATTTGACCATGACACAATACTTTGTGTACTGTTGGTGTTAGTTCCCTCCATGGATACAGAGATACAAGTAATTTAGAAATTTCAGATGTGTATTCCCCAAATCGATTTTCATTAATTTTATGTTTACTATTCAGTGCCATTAAAATAGTTTTAACTCTTCGAAGCAACTCCTTGTCGATTCCAGTTATTTTTGAAGTAATTTCAAAATCACGAAAAAACCTTCTCGACGTATTACCGTCATTTGTACTACCGCAACTTGAAAGTGGTTTGTCGATGTTTAATCCCATCTGAACTTTAAATTCTTCATGGATTCTGCTTTTTTCCGCAGCTCTCAGTTCTTTCAATTCTTCATTATTTTTTGTTGATTTAGTAGGATAGTTTGTTTTTTTTTTCCTGGATCGCCTTGTATGATGGTAATATATTGTGTCCTTTTTCATGCAGAGCTTTCCTTAATATTTGGTACTTATTTCGACTGAGACCCAGTTCCAACATAAGCGCTATTGCTTCCTCTTCAGTAAAATTTGATTATGATGTTGGAGTTGGTATACTTTCCACAATTCGCTTAAGTCGTTTTGGTGATGCATTAGGAAGAATAGTTGCAATATGTACGACATCCATATGTTGGTTTTCCTTTTCAGCATTTCGTTAAATGTATCAGCAATTTCCTCATTTGAGATTGAAAAAAGTTTTTGTGTGACCCTCTTTTTTTTTACCTTGAACATAAGTCTTCGTATGACTTGCAAGGCGCTCCTGTTGATGTGTTGTAAGTTGAGATTTCCGTAGTAGTTTCCATCCAACTACAAAATTTTAATCGAAATTTCTTTTGATTTCCATCCACAGACTTACTTTTTACATCAAAAAGTTTTAAAAAGTTTTCAATTTTTGATATGCCTGTTTTGTCTACTTTTCTACTATATGTAGTTTTTATATAATTTGAAATGTCTTCAATTCTTTCTGGCCCTTTTGAAGATATACTCCATAAAACGGAACACAACTCTTCGTACTTTAATGTAATCTTCATTGTAGATTTATTAAATATGGTACTTAAAATCTGAGAAGTTTACTTATATACCAATTCTTGTCATTTCCGATACAGGTATTCCAAAGTAAAAAATTACGAATTGTCTACCTATTAACATTTAGGACTATATTACTATAACCTGTAATTCAGTCATTGATATTTCTTATTAGTGAATGAATCGAAATTATCATTACCTGTATATTTTTACCTACATGATCATAAACGAAACAGAACGAAATGATCTGTCGAAAAAATTTAGGTAAAAAATAGTTATAAATTTTTGAAAATTTAAGCATAATAGGACCTTTCAATTATAAGGATAAGCAAACAAATAGAAAATAGGTAAATATAAGATTTAAATATGTGCTGTCATACTTAATACTAAAATATGAAAAAGATGAAATTAAAGGATACAGATTTAAATGAACATATTTTTGAATGTGATTGAGATATTGGCTTGAAAATTTTTGTAAAGAATCGAGAATTTCCATATCTAACTAAAAAAACTAACTAAATATGGACTAAATTGTTGTAGCTATCTGCGACCCTAATAAAATTTTGATATAAATCATAGTTTTAGAAATTAAACAAATATGTAATATATGACAAAATCTTTATTTATGAACAAAACTCAATGAAATTTTCAACGCTTGTTAAATTTGTCATTTCAAATAAGAATATGCAAAAAAAAAATGAAAAGGTCAAAGGGCATCCCGCAATTCCCAAAAATAGGAATGAAAATCCCAAAAATGGGATTTTTTACTTTTTTGCCCATAGGGTCCACATTTCTTTCAGGGCTGGGAAAATACTTTTGGAGTAAATAGAAAACATATTGAGGTTTCCAAAACTGCTTTCAGTTTTCTGATCCCAGCTTTGGGATTTTAGAACATGTCGCCCAAAGTTGAAGTTTTGATAAAAAATAGGTCATATTCGGAAGGACGCAGTGGCAACATTTTCAAAAAATAGGACAAGTTTTTTACGCCAAAGCGTTCTGCGTAAAGATACCTTTTAGAAAACTATAAAATTGTTATATGTTCTTAATAAAAATTTTATTTTATTAATAAAAGAGTTAAGACACATTTTTGGCAAAAAAACGCCAAAAATCTAAAATTTTTTTAATTTTTAAATTAAAAAACGTATATTTTTGGATCTGTAAACGATATTGATCTGAAATTTTTTGTATATTATTGGAAATTTTGTTGTCTAACTAACAAGAAAAAATTGAGTCCATTTGGTCCAAAATTACGCCCGGTATTCAAAAAAAGGCGGACCAAGGTATGGTAAATTTTGTATCACTAAATTTTTAAATGCCTATAACTCGGATATTATAAGAGATAAGTAGTATGTCCAAGCATGTTTTTTCAAGATCTCGTCGAGCGCTTTCACAAAATATAAAAATCTTTGTATTTGGGTGAAAAACAAAAAAATGGCACGAGTTTAAAAATTTTACATGTCGTAGGTACCCTACTTTGAGCCGCCACAGCGCCGTCCCTGGGGCATCTGCAGGGTTCATCTTCAAAACTTAAACTCGAATACTCCTTGGCTACGCTCACGCCAAATTTTATCCCGATCGGATCAGCCGTTTAGAAATGCCAGATTTATTTCCAAAAAATTTCCATTCTGCCCCACTGTGCTTTGGCAAGAGATTAGATAGCAAAGTACTTGCGCATGGACCGGTCATAGCCAATGTGCAAAAATTGCCACCTGAGTTCTTCATTGAGGAAAAAGGGGCGATGGTAGACCGTTCTCAAGTCTACCCTGTGGTTGAAAAAGACCACCGTGGGATAAGGCCGACACGGCAGGTGCTCACGTTAAAACTCTCGACAGTCAGACAGACAGACGGACATGGCTTAATCGACTCCGCTATCTATAAGGATCCAGAATATATATACTTTATAGGGTCGGAAAATTATATTATAGAAATTACAAACGGAATGACAAACTTTTATATACCCTTCTCACGAAGGTGAAGGGTATAAAAATACAAAGATTTAAACAGCTTAAATCTATTACAATTCCATGATTTATTGAACATTACAAACGCCATTTTCTTTATATATTTATAGCGCTTAGCGATATTTAGTAATTTGCATGTATATGTGTGTAAATGATTTAAAGATTTTCAAAATAAATATATGTATATAATTTTGTTCTACACAAATTGATAATGCAACTAGTTAAATACCGTTAAAGCGCTTTTAGGGACAGACATAGTATGGGAGATGTGACCAATTATAGACTGATGGTAACAAATTCTTTAAGCAAAATTTCTTTTCATAAAAGCTATATTTCAGTCAAATTTTGTATCTATATCGTAATTTAGTAATAAGTAATGTGTGTTTAAGTGATTTTCTGAAGGGAACCTTGTATGGGACCGACCGCACCCATGTTATGAACCGATCGTGAAAAAATCTTGAAATAGAATTTTTGTATATAAAATTAATATTCGGGCCAAATTTTTAAACCCTACACCTCTTTAGTGGGGAGGGTATATTGAGTTTGTGCTGATGTTTGTAACATACAAAAATATTCGTCCTATACCTTAAAGTATACCAATCGGCTTAGAATCGTTTTCTGAGTCGATTAGGCTATGTCCGTCTGGCTGGCTGTCCAAGTAAACCTTGTGCGCAAGGTGCAGGTCGCAATTTTCAAGATCATTAGATGAAATTTGGCACACACTCTTTTTTTGGCCCAAGGACGAAGCCTATTGAAAATGGTTAAAATCGGTCGATTATTTCACCTAGCCCCCATACAACAGAACCCCCCGAAAAGGGCTTCTGAGCTCATAATTATATTAAAAATACCAGTTTTATACGAGCCTTGTTGACCTTGCCAAATTTCATAAAGATCGGGACTCATTTGATCGTAGCTCCCATTCAAAGTCCCCTTCAGAAAATTACTTGAATGTCCAAAATTAACTTATAAACACAAATATCGCGATGAAATTCAGCACAATAAAATATTATGTAAATATAAATATATTCACAAAATTTTATCGGGCTTGGTCCGTATTTGCCCCTAGCCCCCATATAAAGCCTCTTTCAGAAAATTAGTTTTTCATCCATAAATTGCTTAAATGTATCGGAACAAGGGAATATTGAAGATAAATGTTTTGTTATGAAAAATTAATCATATTTAATATTCATAACTGGTGTAGGGTATCATATGATCGGCCACGCCCGACTATACTTTCTTCCTTGTTTGTCAATTGCTTTATTTGGTAATGAGTAATGTACGTTTAAGAGATTTTCGTAAAAGGACCTTGTATGGGAACTATGACCAATTATGTATATAAAGACAAAGTTTCAAAATTCTGTATCTATATCATTATTTGGTAATGAATATTGTGCATTTAAGTGATTTTCTGGAGGGGACCTAGTATGAGAGCTATGACCAAATATGGACCGATCGTAAAACAATTTTATAGTTTAATTTATGTATATAAGAGCAATATTTTTGCTAAATGTATGGATATCAATATTTTGTAATGAGTTATGTGCCTTTAAGTGATTTTCGGGAGGGAACCTTGTATGGGAGCTATGACCAAAGTTGGACCGATCATGAAGAAATGTTCAAATAACATTTCTGTGTACAAAAATTGTATTTATGCCAAATTTTTTATGGGTATCACTATTTGATAATGAGTTATGTGCCTTTAAGTGTTTTTCTGAAAGGGACCTTGTATGGGAGCCATGATCAATTACGGACCGATAGGACAACAAATTCACAGGAATATTTCTCTGTATATAAGCAATGCTTGTGCCACAAATTATATGAATATCTTAATTTAGTAATGAGTTATGTGCGTTTAAGTGATTTTCGGAAGGGGACCTTGTATAGGAGCTATGACCAATTATGGACCGATCGGAAAAAAATTTCACAGCTATATTTTCGTGCATATGTGGATATCTTAATTTTGTAATGAGTTATGTGCGTTTAAGTGATTTTCGGGAGGGGACCTTGTATGGGAGCTATGACCAATTATGGACCGCTCGGTGAAAAATTTAACAGTAATATTTCTGTGCATATGAGTAATACTAGTACCAAATTTTATATGGATATCTTAATTTAGTAGTGAGTTATGCGCGTTTAAGTAATTTTCGGGAGGGGACCTTGTATGGGAGCTATGACCAATTATGGACCGATCAGAAAAAACTTTCACAGTAAAATTTCTTTGCGTATGAGCATACTTATACCAAATTTTATATGGATGTCTTAATTTAGTAATGAGTTATGCGCGTTTAAGTATGGGAGCTGTGACCAATTATGGACCGATGGAAAAAAATTTCAGAGTAATATTTCCGTATGTGAGAGGAGGAGGAGGGGACCTTGTATGGGAGCTATGTCCAATTATGGACCGATCCAGAAAATTTTTTCTTTGAATGAATTCTATTCACATAAGATCTTAATTTGTAAAATTTTGTAAAGATTTCGACATTGTGACGGAAGTTATTAACAAAAAACCCATTTTCCGGGAATATGTACTTTTGTATGTGAGGTATATGAAATTGTTGACCGATTATGACAATTTTCAGCAGGAGTCAAGCTCTTGTGTAGAAACGAATGTATGGCGATTTTCATGGAATTATCTTGCATAGTTTTCGAGAAAATGACATCAGAATGTGTAAAAAATGCTTATTTTTTTCGAGGTTGTTTTAAATTTTGATTCATAACATTTCCCGGTGTGAACCGATTTTGCTTATTATCAATACCAAACTGCCTAGGACAATAACAAATATTTTGGGTGAATTTCGTTAATTTTTGTTGCTTCGTGCTTACGTGAGAATGTTTTATACAGACAGACAGACAGACGGACGGACATAGCTAAATCGACTCAGAATTTCATAAGGTCCAAGAATATATATACTTTGTTGGGTCTCAGTTAAATATTTCTTGGTGTTACACACGGAATGACAAAGTTATATATACCCTCTATCACCACTGATGGTGGTGAAGGGTATAAAAAATATTAGTTTTGTTTTAGATTAATATTATTATACCCTACACCACTTTATTAGGGAGGGTATATTGGGTTTGTGCTGATGTTTGTACCGCACAATAATATTGGTCCTATACCCACCTTAAAGTATACCAATCGGCTCAGAATCATTTTCTGAGTCGATTTAGCTATGTCCGTCGGTCTGTCCGTCCGTCCGTCCATGTAAAACTTTTAATCAAACTACAGGTCGCAATTTTGAAGATAATTTAATGAAATTTGGTACATGATCTTCTATTATTCCAGTGACGAAGCCTATTGAAAATGGTTAAGATCGGTCCATTATTTCACCTAGCCCCCATACAACTGAACCCCCCAATAGGGCTTGTAATCCTTGTAATCAAACTACAGGTCGCAATTTTGAAGATAATTCAATGAAATTAGGTACATGATATTTTATTGTCCCAGGGACGAAGCCTATTGAAAATGGTTAACATCGGTCCATTATTTCACCTAGCCCCCATACAACTGAACCCCTCGAATAGGGCTTTTAAAACTTGTAATCAAACTACAGGTCGCAATTTTGGAGATAATTCAATGAAATTTGGCATATGATCTTTTATGGTACCGTAGATGAAGCCTGTTGAAAATGGTTTACATCGGTCCATTATTTCACCTAGCCCCTATACAACTGAACCCCTCGAATAGGGCTTTTAAACTTTGTAATCACACTACAGGTCGCAATTTTGGAGATAATTCAATGAAATTTGACACATGCTCGTTTATGGTACCGTAGACAAAGTCTATTGAAAATGGTTAACATCGGTCCATTATTTCACCTAGCCTCCATACGACTGAACCCCCCGAATAGGGCTTTTAAACATTGTAATCAAACTACAGGTCGCAATTTTGGAGATAATTCAATGAAATTTGGCACATGATCTTTTATGGTATCGTAGACGAAGCTTATTGAAAATGGTTAACATCGATCCATTATTTCACCTAGCCCCCATACAACTGAACCCCCGAATAGGGCTTTTAAAACTTTTAATCAAACTACAGGTCGCAATTTTGGAGATAATTCAATGAAATTTGGCACATTATCTTTTATGGTACCGTAGACGAAGCCTATTGAAAATGGTTACCATCGGTCCATTATTTCACCTAGCCCCCATACAACTGAACCCCCGAATAGGGCTTTTAAAACTTTTAATCAAACTACAGGTCGCAATTTTGGAGATAATTCAATGAAATTTGGCACATGATCTTTTATGGCACAGTAGAGAAGTTAGGTAGAGAAGTTTTTCATCATAAGAGACTTACTTATGTCAAATTTCATTGTTATACTAGTATTTTTAAGCTAGTAATGAGCGTTAAAGTAATTTTCTGAAGAGGACCTTGTATGGGGGGTAGGGGCAATTATGGACCGATCCTCATACAATTTGGTTTTTGATCATAAGAGACTTACTTATGTCAAATTTTATTGTTATACTAGTATTTTGAACGCTCATTAAACCAATTTTCTGAAAGGGCTATGACCAATTATGGACCGCTCGGAGAAAAATTTAACAGTAATATTTCTGTGCATATGAGTAATACTAGTACCAAATTTTATATGGATATCTTAATTTAGTAGTGAGTTATGCGCGTTTAAGTGATTTTCGGAGGGGACCTTGTATGGGAGCTATGACCAATTATGGACCGATCAGAAAAAACTTTCACAGTAAAATTTCTTTGCGTATGAGCAATACCTTTACCAAATTTTATATGGATGTCTTAATTTAGTAAGAGTTATGCGCGTTTAAGTATGGGAGCTGTGACCAATTATGGACCGATGGAAAAAAAAATTCACAGTAATATTTCCGTATGTGAGAGGAGGAGGGGACCTTGTATGGGAGCTATGTCCAATTATGGACCGATCCAGAAAATTTTTTCTTTGAATGAATTCTATTCACATAAGATTTTAATTTGTAAACTTTTGTAAAGATTTCGACACTGTGACGGAAGTTAATAACAAAAAACCCATTTTCCGGGAATATGTACTTTTGTATGTGAGGTATATGAAATTGTTGACCGATTATGACAATTTTCAGCAGGAGTCAAGCTCTTGTGTAGAAACGAATGTATGGTGATTTTCATGGAATTATCTTGCATAGTTTTCGAGAAAATTACATCAGAATGTGTAAAAAATGCTTATTTTTTTCGAGGTTGTTTTAAATTTTGATTCATAACTTTTCCCGGTGTGAACCGATTTTGCTTATTATCAATACCAAACTGCCTAGGACAATAATAAATATTTTGGGTGAATTTCGTTAATTTTTGTTGCTTCGTGCTTACGTGAGAATGTTTTATACAGACAGACAGACGGACGGACATAGCTAAATCGACTCAGAATTTCATAAGGACCAAGAATATATATACTTTGTTGGGTCTCAGTTAAATATTTCTTGGTGTTACACACGGAATGACAAAGTTATATATACCCTCTATCACCACTGATGGTGGTGAAGGGTATAAAATATATTAGTTTTGTTTTAGATTAATATTATTATACCATACACCACTTTAGTGGGGAGGGTATATTGGGTTTGTGCTGATGTTTGTACCGCACAATAATATTGGTCCTATACCCACCTTAAAGTATACCAATCGGCTCAGAATCATTTTCTGAGTCGATTTAGCTATGTCCGTCCGTCCGTCCGTCCGTAAGTAACTGTGTTATTTTTGTTCGTTTCTTTATTTAGATTTTTTTTTAGACTTTACCTACAAAGTAAGTCATTAATGAAGTACTTAATGGTAATCATTGTAAGCAAAGATTTTGCTGGGAACAAACATACATACATTGATTTTATACCTATATTTATATAGATTTATTTGTGCTAAATTTCATCGCAATATTTGTGTTTATAAGTTAATTTTGGATATTCAAATTCTGCACAACTTTTTCTGTATGTAGCGCTGTATTTACTCCAATCTTTTCAAATTAAATAATGATGTTGAATAACTCCACCACATATTTTCCATTTACCATTTACAAATTCCGATTTTTTTTTTAATTATAGGAAGACGTGGATATTTTAAAAGTAAAATTATTTGGGTATCTGCTTTCTACATCTAACGATACTTGACCCTTATTTCTTTGGATTTAATAAATGGTGTCTAAATTCAGCCAACACTTTAGTGTGGATGTATAAAAGCTAATGAATAACAAGTGAGAGTGTTATATTCGGCTGTGCCGAATCTCATATACCCACCATCAAACCGTATGCGTTAAAAGGATATTACTCATCAAATTAACTGATGAGGACTTC
>NW_023994908.1:0-20000 GCF_015586225.1 Lucilia sericata | reverse complement strand
TAAGCCAGTAATTATCGTATAAGTCATTTTTTGAAGGGCACCTTATATGGGGTCAATTATGGACCGATCCACATAAAATTTGATAGAGAGTTTTTGCATCATTGAAACTTATGTGTGTCGAATTTCATCACTATACTCCAGTAATGAGCGTTAAAGTGATATTCTGAAGGGGACCTTATATGGGGTATGGTCAATTATGGACCGATCAACATAAAATTAGGTAGAGAAGTTTTTGATCATAAGAGACTTACTTATATAAAATACTATACTAGTATTTTTAAGCCAGTAATGAGGGTTAAACAAATTTTCTGAAGGGGGCCTTATATGGGGGTAGGGTCAATTATGGATCGATCCTCATAAAATTTCGTAGGGAGATTTTGAATCATATGAATCTTATTAATGTCGAATTTCATCGCTACATTCGTACACTGAAAATAATCCATGCCTAATACACACGAAAAATGTTGTACATTGTACGAAATGCTTCGTGGTTTCGCACCACGAAATTCTTTCGTAATATATACGAAATTGTACGAAATATTTTAGTAAAATGCAAAATAATTTTATATAATTTAAAAAAAAAATTTATTCATTTTACGATTTTTTTAAAGGCATAATTATTTTAGTTCTTTTAAAATAATTATTGTAAATTTAGAAAAAGATTGCGAATTAAAAAAAAAAAAAAAAAATATGTTTTTTAAAAAAACATAAAAAATTTTACAGGAAATTAGGCAGCTAGTTTCCTGTAAATTAAAAATTGCGTTTAATTTAACACCCTTAAAATTACGAAAATAACAAAAAAAAAAAAAAAAAATCGTAACAAAATAATTTTTTTGTGAAATCAAAAATAATTCTTGTAATTACTAAATAATCTTGTTACGAAAAAAATTCGTTACTTTCGTTAAATATTACATGCATTAACGAAATTATTTTTGTAAAAGAAAACAAAGTTTCTTAATATATACGAAAAAAGATATTACGACAGGTTTTCGTACTTTCGTAAAATTAGAAAAGGGGTTGATTAAACAATATTTCGTATTATACACGAAATTTTCGTATATATTACGAAAAAAGTAGTTACGAAATTTTTTTTCGTAAAGTTAAGCATGGATTATTTTCAGTGTACTTTTAAAACAGATATGCCCATTAAAACTGTTTTTCGGGGGTCCACTTGTATGGGGGCTATGAGAAAACGCGGACCGAGTTTGCCCATTTTCAATACGAAACAAACCTTACCTATAGAGAATATTTGTGGAAAATTTCAATCCTCTATCTCGCCCCGTTCGGACTCAATCGTGCTTTCAACACACAGACGATTTGTTACAAACGGAATGACAAAATCAATATACCCCCCATCTTTTTTGATGGTGGGTATAAAAATAATATGTTTAAACATACTTTTGTATAAATGGATGTATTTTTGAGAAACAATGATGAGACAACAACGGTGGTTTTACTCTTTAATGAACTACACAAAATTGTGTGTCAAATTATTTTTTCATATTTTTTAGGGCAGAAAAAAGCTTAATTTTGTTATTTTTAAAGGAATTTGAAATCTTCCAATAAGCCCAAGTTTTTCAAGATTTTGTGCAAAATTTTTTCATAATCGCGATTATTGAAGAAACTCTGAAACACGTTCCAGAGTTTCTTCAATTGCCTGTACTTTTTCAAATTGAAAGAAAATCGCTTGAAATTTTGTACGGTTAAAGGTACGTATTTTTATAACCACCATCAAAAAATATGGGGGGTTTATTGATTTTGTCATTCCGTTTGTAACACATCGAAATATTGGTCATAGACCCACGGTCCATAATTTACCCTACCCCCCATATAAGGGCCCCTTCAGAAAATTGGTTTAACGCTCATTACTGGCTTAAAAATACTAGTATAACAATGAAATTTGACATAAGTCTCTTATGCTCAAAAACTTCTCTACCAAATTTTATATCAATCGGGTAGGGTCACCCCATATAAGGTCCCCTTCAGAAAATTACTTTAACGCTCATTACTGGCTTAAAAATACGAGTATAGTGATAAAATTAAACACACATAAGTTTCATATAATTCAAAATCTCCCTACCAAATTTTATGAGGATCGATCCTTCATTGACCCTACCCCCCATATAAGGCTCCCTTCAGAAAATTTGTTTAACGCTCATTACTGGCTTAAAAATACTAGTATAACAATGAAAATTGATATAAGTAAGTCTATTATGATCAAAAACATCTCTACCTAATTTTATGTTGATCGGTCCATAATTGATTTGATATTAATACTTTTCTAATTGATCAAATATTTGTAGAAAAAAGTGCCTTGAATAGAAAAAATACAAAGATTTAAATAGCTTAAATCTATTACAATTCCATGATTTATTGAACATTACAAACTCCATTTTCTTTATATTTTTATAGCGCTTAGCCATATTTAGTAATTTGCATGTATATGTGTGTAAAAGATTTAAGGATTTTCAAAATATATATATATATATATATATATATATATATATATATATATATATATATAGACCCACGGTCCATAATTTACCCTACCCCCCATATAAGGGCCCCTTCAGAAAATTGGTTTAACGCTCATTACTGGCTTAAAAATACTAGTATAACAATGAAATTTGACATAAGTCTCTTATGCTCAAAAACTTCTCTACCAAATTTTATATCAATCGGGTAGGGTCACCCCATATAAGGTCCCCTTCAGAAAATTACTTTAACGCTCATTACTGGCTTAAAAATACGAGTATAGTGATAAAATTAAACACACATAAGTTTCATATAATTCAAAATCTCCCTACCAAATTTTATGAGGATCGATCCTTCATTGACCCTACCCCCCATATAAGGCTCCCTTCAGAAAATTTGTTTAACGCTCATTACTGGCTTAAAAATACTAGTATAACAATGAAAATTGATATAAGTAAGTCTATTATGATCAAAAACATCTCTACCTAATTTTATGTTGATCGGTCCATAATTGATTTGATATTAATACTTTTCTAATTGATCAAATATTTGTAGAAAAAAGTGCCTTGAATAGAAAAAATACAAAGATTTAAATAGCTTAAATCTATTACAATTCCATGATTTATTGAACATTACAAACTCCATTTTCTTATATTTTATAGCGCTTAGCCATATTTAGTAATTTGCATGTATATGTGTGTAAAAGATTTAAGGATTTTCAATATATATATGTATATATATATATATATAGATATATATATATATATATAATATATATAGATATCTATAATATATATATATACTAATATATATAATATATCTATATATATATAATATATATATATATATATATCTATATATATATATATAGATATATATATATATATATATACGAAATTGTACGAAATATTTTAGTAAATGCAAATAATTTTATATAATTTAAAAAAAAAATTTATTCATTTACGATTTTTTTTAAAGGCATAATTATTTTAGTTCTTTTAAAATAATTATTGTAAATTTAGAAAAAGATTGCGAATTAAAAAAAAAAAAAAAATATGTTTTTTAAAAAAACATAAAAAATTTTACAGGAAATTAGGCAGCTAGTTTCCTGTAAATTAAAATTGCGTTTAATTTAACACCCTTAAAAATTACGAAAATAACAAAAAAAAAAAAAAATCGTAACAAAATAATTTTTTTGTGAAATCAAAAATAATTCTTGTAATTACTAAATAATCTTGTTACGAAAAAATTCGTTACTTTCGTTAAATATTACATGCATTAACGAAATTATTTTTGTAAAAGAAAACAAAGTTTCTTAATATATACGAAAAAAGATATTACGACAGGTTTTCGTACTTTCGTAAAATTAGAAAAGGGGTTGATTAAACAATATTTCGTATTATACACGAAATTTTCGTATATATTACGAAAAAAGTAGTTACGAAATTTTTTTTCGTAAAGTTAAGCATGGATTATTTTCAGTGTACTTTTAAAACAGATATGCCCATTAAAACTGTTTTTCGGGGGTCCACTTGTATGGGGGCTATGAGAAAACGCGGACCGAGTTTGCCCATTTTCAATACGAAACAAACCTTACCTATAGAGAATATTTGTGGAAAATTTCAATCCTCTATCTCGCCCCGTTCGGACTCAATCGTGCTTTCAACACACAGACGATTTGTTACAAACGGAATGACAAAATCAATATACCCCCCATCTTTTTTGATGGTGGGTATAAAAATAATATGTTTAAACATACTTTTGTATAAATGGATGTATTTTTGAGAAACAATGATGAGACAACAACGGTGGTTTTACTCTTTAATGAACTACACAAAATTGTGTGTCAAATTATTTTTTCATATTTTTTAGGGCAGAAAAAAGCTTAATTTTGTTATTTTTAAAGGAATTTGAAATCTTCCAATAAGCCCAAGTTTTTCAAGATTTTGTGCAAAATTTTTTCATAATCGCGATTATTGAAGAAACTCTGAAACACGTTCCAGAGTTTCTTCAATTGCCTGTACTTTTTCAAATTGAAAGAAAATCGCTTGAAATTTTGTACGGTTAAAGGTACGTATTTTTATAACCACCATCAAAAAATATGGGGGGTTTATTGATTTTGTCATTCCGTTTGTAACACATCGAAATATTGGTCATAGACCCACGGTCCATAATTTACCCTACCCCCCATATAATTGGTTTAACGCTCATTACTGGCTTAAAAATACTAGTATAACAATGAAATTTGACATAAGTCTCTTATGCTCAAAAACTTCTCTACCAAATTTTATATCAATCGGGTAGGGTCACCCCATATAAGGTCCCCTTCAGAAAATTACTTTAACGCTCATTACTGGCTTAAAAATACGAGTATAGTGATAAAATTAAACACACATAGTTAGTTAGTTAGTTAGTTAGTTTGAAAGGAGGATGTATATACATCAAATCCGAAGAAATACACCTAGGCCTCTATCGGGCCTGTTGTGCGCTCCTTAACCAGTGCCTCAGGTGGGAATCGAACCCACCACCTCCGGTCTACCAGACTAGAACACTAACCACTAACCTACCGGAGGCCACACATAAGTTTCATATAATTCAAAATCTCCCTACCAAATTTTATGAGGATCGATCCTTCATTGACCCTACCCCCCATATAAGGCTCCCTTCAGAAAATTTGTTTAACGCTCATTACTGGCTTAAAAATACTAGTATAACAATGAAAATTGATATAAGTAAGTCTATTATGATCAAAAACATCTCTACCTAATTTTATGTTGATCGGTCCATAATTGATTTGATATTAATACTTTTCTAATTGATCAAATATTTGTAGAAAAAAGTGCCTTGAATAGAAAAATACAAAGATTTAAATAGCTTAAATCTATTACAATTCCATGATTTATTGAACATTACAAACTCCATTTTCTTATATTTTTATAGCGCTTAGCCATATTTAGTAATTTGGCATGTATATGTGTGTAAAAGATTTAAGGATTTTCAAAATCTATATATATATTCTATATATATATATATATATATCTCATACTATTAATATATATATATCTATATATATATCTATATATTATATATATATATATTGTATATATATACATATATATATATCTCTATATATATAGATATATATCTATATATATATATATATATATATATCTATCGCTATATATATATCATCTCTATCTATCTATATCTATATTCTATATATATTATATATATCCTCTATATATATCTCTATATATCTATCTATCTTAACTATCTCTATACTTGATAATGCAACTAGTTAAATACGGTTAATGGTTAGGGGAGATATGACCAATTATAGACCGATCGTAAAAAATTCTTTAAGCTAAATTTCTGTTGAATTTTTGTATACAAAATTAATATTTGGGCCAAATTTTTATCAATAGCCTTTATTTGGTAATGAGTAATGTGCGTTTAAGAGATTTTCGTAAAATGACCTTGTATGGGAGCTATGACCAATTATGTATATAAAGACAAAATTTCAAAATTCTGTATCTATATCATTATTTGGTAATGACTATTGTGCATTTAAGTGATTTTCTGGAGGGGACCTAGTATAAGAGCTATGACCAAATATGGACCGATCGTAAAACAATTTTATAGTTTAATTTATGTATATAAGAGCAATATTTTTGCTAAATGTATGGATATCAATATTTTGTAATGAGTTATGTGCGTTTAAGTGATTTTCGGGAGGGAACCTTGTATGGGAGCTATGACCAAAGTTGGACCGATCATGAAAAAATGTTCAAATAACATTTCTGTATACAAAAATAGTATTTATGCCAAATGTTTTATGGGTATCACTATTTGATAATGAGTTATGTGTCTTTAAGTGTTTTTCTGAAAGGGACCTTGGGAGCTATGATCAATTATGGACCGATAGGAAAACAAATTCACAGTAATATTTGTCTGTATATGAGCAATGCTTGTGCTAAACTTTATATAAATATCTTAATTTAGTAATTAGTTATGTGCGTTTAAGTGATTTTCGGAAGGGGACCTTGTCTGGGAGCTATGAGCAATTATGGACCGATCGGAAAAAAATCACAGTAATATTTTCGTGCATATGTGGATATCTTAATTTTGTAATGAGTTATGTGCGTTTAAGTGATTTTCGGGAGGGGACCTTGTATGGGAGCTATGAGCAATTATGGACCGCTCGGAGAAAAATTTCAGAGTAATATTTTCGTGCATATGAGCAATACTTATACCAAATTTTATGTGGATATCTTAATTTTGTAATGAGTTGTGTGCGTTTAAGTGATTTTCGGGAGGGGACCTTGTATGGGAGCTATGATCAATTATGGACCGCTCGGAGAAATATTTCACAGTAATATTTCTGTGCATATGAGTAATACTAGTACCAAATTTTATATGGATATCTTAATTTAGTAATGAGTTATGCGCGTTTAAGTTATTTTCGGGAGGGGACCTTGTATGGGAGCTATGACGAATTATGGACCGATGGAAAAAAAATTCACAGTAATATTTCTGTATGTGAGAGCAATACTTGTACCAAATTTTATATGGATATCATAATTTAGTAATGTATTATTTGCGTTTAAGTTATTTTCGGGAGGGGACCTTGTGTGGGAGCTATTTCCAATTATGGACCGATCCAGAAAATTTTTTCTCTTAATAAATTCTATTCCCGTAAGATTTTAATTTGTAAAATTTTCTAAAGATTTCGACATTGTGATGGAAGTTATTAACAAAAAACCCATTTTCCGAAACGAATGTATGGTGATTTTCATGGATGCTTAGTTTTCGAGAAAATTACATCAGAATGTGTAAAAAATGCTTATTTTTTTCGAGGTTGTTTCAAATTTTGATCTTAAATTTTCCCGGTGTGAACCGATTTCTTATTTTCAATACCAAGCTGCCTAGGACAGTAATAAATATTTTGGGTGAATTTCGTTAATTTTTGATACTCCGTGTTAATGTGAGAATGTTTTATACAGACAGACGATCGGACGGACGGACAGACGGACATAGCTAAATCGACTCAGAATTTCATAAGGTCTAAGAATATATATACTTTGTTGTGTCTCAGATGAATATTTCTTGGTGTTACACACGGAATGACAAAGTTATATATACTATCACCACTGATGGTGGTGGAGGGTATAAAAAAAATAAAAATAGAAGATACAACTGCAACCAACATTCTCAAGCTAAAACAGACTAAAATTATAAGCACATTGTGGCATATGCGCAATTTTTTTGTTTATAATCACTTTAGCGATATAGTCCTCAATTTGTGTGCAATTAAAGGTTGTGACTATAAGCGAAAAGTACTGTATTTTTTATGCATATTTTCCACATTTTTCCATATACATGTTATAAGCGCATATTTTTCATTTTTTAGTGCATGAAAATCCTTGCCTTGGTAATAAGTAATATGTGTTTAAGTGATTTTCGGAAGGAAACCTTGTATGGGACCGATCGCACCCATATTATGAACCGATCGTGAAAAAATCTTGAAATATTTAAATATTTGTGTTAAATTTAGTATCAATAGCTTTATTTGGTAATGAGTAATGTGCGTTTAAGAGATTTTCGTAAGAGGACCTTGTATGGGATCTATGACCAAAGTTGGACCGATCATAAAAAAATGCTCAAATAACATCTCTGTGTACAAAAATAGTATTTATGCCAAATGTTTTATGGGTATCACTATTTGATAATGAGTTATGTGCCTTTAAGTGTTTTTCTGAAAGGGACCTTGGGAGCTATGATCAATTATGGACCGATAGGAAAACAAATTCACAGTAATATTTGTTCGATCGTAAAAAAATTCTACAGTAACATTAATGTATATAAAGACAAAATTTTGGCTAAATTCTGTATTTGTATCATTATTTGGTAATGAATATTGCGCATTTAAGTGATTTTCAGGAGGGGACCTAGTATGGGAGCTATGACCAAATATCGCGATCGCGAAAAAATTTTATAGTGTCATATATGTATATAAGAGCAAGTTTTATGCGGATATCTGTAGTAATGAGCAGGGCAAGGATTTGTATGCAAATACATGTTTGTAGTCAGTAACTCAAAATAACTTTTAAGTAGTTTTCTTTTCGAATCAAAGAATTTGCAACAAAATGACATCGATTTTTATACCTTCCACCACCATCAGTGGTGATAGAGGGTATATATAAGTTTGTCATTCCGTTTGTAACACCGAGAAATATTCATTTGAGACCCAACAAAGTATATATATTCTTGGTCCTTATGAAATTCTGAGTCGATTTAGATATGTCCGTCAGTCCGTCTGCCTGTATAAAACACGCTCACGTTAAAACGAAGCAATGGAACTTTATGAAATTCACCTAAATATTCACTGATATCCTAAGCAGCTTGGTATTGAAAATCAGCAAGATCGGTGAAATAGGTTCAGAGTTATGAGTAAGAATTTGAGACAACCTCAAAAAAATTGTGCTTTTTCACATATTTATTTGTATTTTTTGCAAAAACTACTGCAGATAAATTGATGAATTTTGTCAGAGATATAACTCTTGGTGCGAGGATCAACATTGTTAAAAATCGGTTCACAATTACATATACCTCCCATACAAATTTGCATATTCCTCGAAATTAATTTATTGTTAATAGCTTCCGAAATAATGCCGATATATTTACGAAATTTTACAAATTTAAATTCTATGCCAATATAATTCATATAAAGAAACAATTTTCTGAATCGGTCCATAATTGGTCATAGCTAGGTTACCTTCCGAAAAACTTTTAAACGCACATAACTCATTTCAAATGACGATATTCATACAAACTTTGGCACAAATATTGCTTTTATCTACAAAAATCCTACTGTACATTTTTTCACGATCGGTCCACAATTGGTCATAGCTCCCATACAAGGTCTCCTTCTCAAAATCACTTAAACACATATTTCTCATTACCAAATAAAGGTATCCATACAAAATTTAGCACAAACATTGCTTTTATATACAGAAATGATTCTGTAAAATTAGTTTACGATCGGTCCGTAATAGGTCGTAGCTCCATATACAAGGTCTCCTATCGATAATCACTTAAACGCATAAAACTCTTTACGAAATAAAGATATCCATAGAAAATTGGCACAAATATTGCTTTTATCTACAGAAATCTTATTATAATTTTTCTTACGGTCGATCCATAATTGGTCATAGCTACCATTTAAGGTCCCCTTTCGAGAATAACTAAAACGCATTACCAAATAATGATATCCATAAAAGATTTGGCACAAATATTTATTTTTTAATGCACATAGTTTGGGAATCCACTGAGTTGAAAATCGAAATCAGTCCACAATTTCTTGTACCACCCATAGGGATTACAAAATTGATTATTTTTCGCAAAAAATTAAAAAAAACTGTCCAAAACGAACAGGATTCGAACTTCAAATCTCCCAGTTGCTAGTTTTACGCCATTCCCACTACACTATCAACTAGCTTCGTAATTGTTTGCAACTAATGTTCACATAGAAATTCTCTTTCCTGTTTGTGTAAAAAATTGTTGTTAACCCAAGATCAAATAAAATGTGCACATAGAGAAAGTGTAACTGATAATTTCTTATGCTATTCAGCAACATCAGTGTTGATAAAAGTTATTCAGCAGCAATGTTTTGTACAAACAGAAAATAACATGGCATTTTTATATGAAAAATATACTTTTTATTAAAACCCATTTAGCTATCTAATTTTTAGATAACTTGGCAACATTTTTGTTTCCGTATTGAGAGTACCTACTAACATTTATGCATATGTCGAACTAATTTTTATAAGTCCAGAAAAAATTGTATTAATAGGCCAGTTTGAAAACATGTTAATAGAATGATTTATCTATTCACAGAACATAATCATGTCGAATTTTATCCTATATAATCCTTTAACAACGAATAAGGTGATATTAAGTGGTTTACTGAGAGCCAATACATTTTGTGGGCCGATCCGGAAAAAATTCCGTAGAATGATTTATATACACAAAATACACATCTATGTCGAATTTTATCCCGATAACTTTGATTGTAAATGTGCATTCAAGCAATTTATAATGATTTATATGCAAACAAAAAAAAATCAAGTTTAATTTTACTCCAATAGATTTACAAATTAATGAAATATGTGGGTTTAAGTGATTTTCGGAAGTGGACTTTATATAGGAGCTATGACCAATTACGGGCCTATCCGGAAAAATTTTGTAGAATGATTCATATGTACACAAAACATATTTGTGTCGAATTTTATTAAGATATCTTTATTTGATAATGAAATATGTTCGTTTAAGTGATTTTTTTAAGTGGACCTTATATAGGAGCTAGTACCAAATATGGAGCGATCCGGAAAAAAATTTGTAGAACGATTTATATGCTCACACAACATATTCAAGTCGTACTTTATCCCGATAGCTTTATTATTCAAAGAAATATATGCGTTTAAGTGATTTTCGTAAGTGTACCTTATATGGGAGCCTATCAGGAAAAAATATCGTAGAGTGATTCATATAAAGACAGAACATATTTGTGTCGAATTTTATCAAGATAACTTTATTTGACAATGAAATATGAGCATTTAAGCGATTTTCGGAAGTGGGCCTTATATGAAAGCAAAGACCAATAATGAACCGATCCGGAAAAAAGTGGTAGAATGATTTATATGTGCACAAAAGATATTCAAGTCGAATTTTATCTCTATAGCTTTAGAATTCAATGAAATATATGCGTTTAAGTGATTTTAGGATGTGGGCCTTATATGGGAGCTATGACCAATTATGGGCCTATCGGGAAAAAATTCGAAGAGTGATTTATATTTAGGCAAAACATATTTGCCTTATATTGGAGTTATGACCAATAATGGACCGATCCGTAAAAAAATTGGTAGAATGATTTGTATGTACACAAAACATATTCAACTCGAATTTTATCTCAATAGCTTTATTTATCAATAAAATATGTGCGTTTAGGTAATTTTCGAAAGTGAACCTTGTATGGAAACTATTACCAATTGTGGACCTACTGAGATCTACGTTGATAGCATGATTTCTGTTCATATTATATTTGCATGTGCAAAATTTTGTGTTGGTATCGATATATTTGAGGTAGTTATTAATGATAAAATAATTTGCGGGAATATATGCCTTTCTATGGGGGCTATGGGAAATTTTGAATCGATTATCTTGATTTCCAACATAATTTATCCCTGGATAAAAAAAAATTATGTGGGACAAAATTCATAGAATTATCTTTTGTAGTTTCTGAGAAAACGACTTAAGAATTACGAAAACACCTGTAATTTTGCCGATATAGTCTGAAATTTTCACTCATAACATTTAAAGTTGTGAACCTCTTTTGCTGATTTTCAATACGAAACTGCTTAGGACAACAGTGAATATTTTTGGTGAATGTGGTTTATTTCTTTTGCTTAGTTTTAACGTGAGCATGTTTTAGACAGACAGACTAGCTAAATCGACTCTGAATTTCATAAGGACCCAGAATATATATACTTTGTTGGGTCTTAGATTAATATTTCTTGGTGTTACACACGGAATGACAAACTTATATATACCCTCTATCACCACTGATGGTGGTGAAAGGTATAATTATGTTGTATTAAGTGGTTTTCAGATGTGAACCTTATATGAGAACTAGTTATGGACCGATACTGAAAAAATTCCTTATTTGGAAGCTGTAACCAATTATGAACCGATGTGGAAAAATTTCAAGAATGATTTATATATATACATATATACAAAACAAATTCACATCGAGTTTTACCCTGAAAGCTTTATTTATCAATGAATTAAGCGCATTTAAGTGATTATCGGATGTGGACCTTATATGGGAGATATGACCAATTATGGACCGATCCGAAAAAAAAAATCGTAAACTAATTCATATATACACAAAACATATTCATGTCGAATTTTATCCCGATAGCTTTATTTATCAATGAATTAAGCTTGTTTAAATGTTTTTAGGATGTGGACCTTATATGGGAGCTAGTACCAATTATGGACTGATCCGGAAAAAAAATTCACTGAATGATTTATATCTATATACAAAACATATTCACCTCGAGTTCTACCCTGATAGCTTTATTTATCAATGAATTATGCGCATTTAAGTGATTTTCGGATGTGGACCTTATATGGGAGCTATGACCGATTATGGACCGATCCGGAATAAATTTCGTAGAGTAATTCATATATACACAAACCATACTCATGTAGAATTTTATCCCGATAGCTTTATTTATCAATGAAATATGTTCATTTAAGTGATTTTCGAAAGTGGACCTTATATGGGAGCTATGACCAATTGTGAGCCGATACAGATCTAAGTCAGTGGTATGATTTATGTTCATATTATGTCAATATGTACAAAATTGTGTTGATACCGATATATTTGAGGAAGTTATTATCGATAAATTAATTTCCGGGAATATGTACCTTTGTATGGGGGGTATGAGAAATTTTGGATCGATTGTTACAATTTTAAACTAATTAATCTATAGATGGAAAAAATAATCTGTGACAAAATTTGTCGAGGTAGTCTCAAATTTTTACTCAAAACTTTTTAAGCTATGAACCGATTTTGCTGATTTTCAATACCAAACTGCCTAGGAAAACAATGAATATTCTCAGTGAATTTGGTTGATTTCATTTGCTTAGTTTTAACGTGAGCGTGTTTTAACCAGACAGACAGACAGACAGACGGACATAGCTAAATCGACTTAGAATTTCATAAGGACCCAGAATATATACTTTTTTGGGTCTCAGATGAATATTTTTTGGTGTTACACACGGAATGACAAACTTATATATACCCTCTATCACCACTGATGGTGGTGGAGGGTATAAATATTTGTGCCAAATCTTTTATGGATATCATTATTTGGTAATGCGTTTAAGTTATTCTCGAAAGGGGACCTTAAATGGGAGCTATGACCAATTATGGATCGACCGTAAAAAAAAATTATAATAAGATTTCTGTAGATAAAAGCAATATTTGTGCCAATTTTCTATGGATATCTTTATTTCGTAAAGAGTTTTATGCGTTTAAGTGATTATCCAAAGGAGACCTTGCATGGGAGCTACGACCAATTACGGACCGATCGTAAACAAATTTTACAGTATCATTTCTGCATATAAAAGCAATGTTTGTGCTACATTTTGTATGGATACCTTTATTTAGTAATGAGAAATATGTGTTTAAGTGATTTTGAGAAGGAGACCTTGTATGGGAGCTATGACCAATTGTGGACCGATCGTGAAAAAATGTACAGTAGGATTTCTGTAGATAAAAGCAATATTTGTGCCAAAGTTTGTATGAATATCGTTATATGATAATTTTATGTGCGTTTAAAAGTTTTTGGGAAGGTAACCTTATATAGGAGATATGACCAATTATGAACCGATTCAAAAAATTGTTTCTTTATATGAATTATATTGGCATAGAATTTAAATTTGTAAAATTTCGTAAATATATCGGCATTATTTCGGATGTTATTAACAATAAATTAATTTCGGGGAATATGTACATTTGTATGGGAGGTATATGTAATTGTGAACCGATTTTTCCGATTTTTAACAATGATGATCCTTGCACCAAGAGTTATATATCTGACAAAATTCATCAATTTATCTGCAGTAGTTTTTGTAAAAAAAACAAATAAATAAATAAATTTTTACAAATTTTCATAACTCTGAACCTATTTCACCGATCTTGCTGATTTTCAATATCAAACTGCTTAGGATACCAATGAATATTTTGGGTGAATTTCATAAAGTTCCGTTGCTTCGTTTTCACGTGAGCGTGTTTTATACAGACAGACAGACGGACATATCTAAATCGACTCAGAATTTCATAAGGACCAAGAATATATATACTTTGTTGGGTCTCAAATGAATATTTCTCGTTGTTACAAACGGAATGACAAACTTATATATACCCTCTATCACCACTGACGGTGGTGGAGTGTAAAAAAATTTTGTTTAAATTTTTATTGTTAAACCGAATTTCGACACATAATTTGATTAAAAACAAGTAAGAGTGCTATATTCGGCTTTGCCGAATCTTAAATACCCTCCACCTTAAACTGGTTGCGTAATTTATCAAATTTTATGGATTGATTCAAATTTACCTTAACATTTTACATTACGCCTTACATATGCAATTAAAAACAAGTAAGAGTGTTATATTCGGCCATGCCGAATCTTATATTCCCACCATCAAATCATCCTTATAAATAAACTTTGATATTATCGATCTATGTTGAATCATATGTCTATATTAACATAAACATCAGGGAAATATTTGGAAGAGGGCCATTATTAAGGGCTTAAGCATTTCATCGCTGCACTTGCAGTTTTAAGCTAGTAATGATCTTTAAAGTCATTTTCTGAAGGGGACCTTACAAGGGGGATAGGGTTAATTAAGGATCGATCCTTATATATATATAATTTGATAAAGAATTTTTGGCTCGCACAAAACTTGTTTATGTAGAATTTTACTGCTGTACTCACATTTTCGTGTCAGTAATAAACTTATGGACCCATCCTCATAAAATTTAAGAAAATGATTTTAGTTCCTATAAAACTTTTTTATGTCGAATTTTATTGCTATATATATGTATGTATATATGTTTCTTAACGTCAGATAAGAGCATTAAAGGGAGGTCTTATATGGGTGGTAGGGTCAATTATGAACCGGCCCTTATAACATTTTATGAAGTGATTTAGGTTCTTATAAAACAAGTTTCTGCCGAATTGCACCACTATTGATGCTTCTCTTAGCCAGTTATGGGCAATAAAGTCAATTTCTGACGAGGACTTCATATGGGCGGTAGGGTCAATTATGGACCTATTCTTATAAAATTTTACAAAGAAATTGAAGTTCTCATTAAACATGTTTGTGCCGAATTTCACCGCTATTGATGCATCTCTTAGCCAGTTGTGAGCGATAAAGTCATTTTCTGAAGGGGACTTTATATGGGGGGTAGGGTCAATTATAGGCTTATCCTTATAAAATTTTACAAAGAGATTAATGTTCCCATAAAACATGTTTGTGCCGAATTTCACCGCTATTTATGCTTCTCTTAGCCAGTTATGAGCGATAAAGTCATTTTCTGAAGGGGACTTTATATGGGGGGTAGGGTCAATAATAGGCTTATCCTTATAAAATTTTACAAAGAGATTAATGTTCCCATAAAACATGTTTGTGCCGAATTTCACCGCTATTGATGCTTCTCTGAGCGATAAAGTAGTTTTCTGAAGGGACTTTATATGGGGGGTAGGGTCAATTATAGGCCTATCCTTATAAAATTTTACAAAGAGATTTATGTTCCCATAGAACATGTTTGTGCTGAATTTCACCGCAATTTATGCTTCTCTTAGCCAGTTATGGGCGATAAAGTCATTTTCTGAAGGGGGCTTTATATGGAGGGTAGGGTCAATTATGGACCGATCCTTATAAAATTCTACGAAGAGATTTATGTTTCCATAAAACATGTTTGTGCCGAATTTCACCGCTATTGATGCTTCTCTTAGCAAGTTATGAGCGATAAAGTCATTACCTGGAGGAGGCCTTATATGGGGGCTAGGCGAAATCGTGGACCGATATTGCCCATTTTCAATACCAAACAAACTGCATCAACTAGAAGTATCTATGCAAATTTTCAGCTCGCTAGCTACTTCCATTTGGACTCTATCGTGTTTTCAACAGACAGACAGACGGACGGACATGGCTAGATCGTTTTAGAATCTAATAAGGACCCAGAATATATATACTTTTATGGGTCTTAGACGAATATTTCAATGTGTTACAAACGGAATGACAAAAACAATATACCCCCCATCTTTTTTGATGGTGGGTATAACAAAACTATCACCTCACAGACTGTTAAAGAGCGTACTAAATGTAACAAATGTTAACGTATGTTATGTATTTAAAATAATTTCAATGTGTGGGAAAAATGTATGGCAATATGATTAATTTTAAAACGATAGATTTTCAATATTGTTGATCCTATGAAAAAAAATTTAAAAAAACAAGATTTTGTTTCAATGTTGTCAAAAAATGTTATTTTTAAATTTTTATTGTTGAGCCGAATTTTTCAATATTCAATGCCAAGCTACATAAGAATATAATCAAAATTTTTGGCCAAAGATTATTTATTTGATCGTGAAAAGAATTATGAATCGACAGACGGTCATACGTGGCTAAATCTAATCAGAAATCAAATGTTTTTAGAAAAAGTTACACATTTAATTGGATTTTTTAAAAATGTTTATTATTTATGACAAAAAAATTTAAATCGACCAGGAATCGAACCGGCGATGCTCGGTTTGTTAATTCTCTATTTCATCCATTGCACCACATCATTATTTTGTCTTTCGTTAACTAATATTTTTCATATAAAAATGCCGTGTTATTTCCTGTTTATACAAAACATTGCTGCTGAATAACTTTTATTAACACTGATGTTGCTGAATAGCATAAAAAATTAAACAATTACACTTTCTCAATGTGTACATTTTATTTGATCGTGGTTTAGCAACAATTTTTTACACAAACAGGAAAGACAATTTCTATGTGAACATCATTAATTGCAAAGAATTACGAAGCTAGATAATAGTGTAGTGGGTATGACGTAGAACTGGCAACTGAGAAATCTTAAGTTCAAACCCTGTTCGTCATGGACACTTTTTATTTAATTTTTTGCGAAAAATAATACATTTTTGAGTCCCTATGGGTGGTACAAGAAATTGTGGACCGATTTCGATTTTTAACACAGTGGATCACCGTACCAAAAACTATATGTCTGACAAAATTCAACAATATTTGTGCCAAATATTTTATGAATATCATTATGTAGTAATTAGTAATATGCGTTTAAGTGATTCTCGAAAGGGGACATTGTATGGGAACTACGACCAATTATGGACCGATCGTAAACAAATTTTACAGTATCATTTATGTATACAAAAGCAATATTTGTGCCAAATTTTGTATGAATATCTTTATTTGGTAATGAGAAATATGCGTTTAAGTGATTTTCGGAAGGGGACCTTGTATGGGAGCTATGACCAATTACGGACCGATCGTATACAAATTTTACATTAACATTTCTGTATACAAAAGCAATATTTCTGCCAAATTAGACATGTGTATCGTTATTTGGTAATGAGTTATGTGCGTTTAAGTGATTTTCGGAGGGGGACCTTATATGGGAGCTATGACCAATTATGGACCTATTCAGAAAATTAATTCTTTATATGAATTCTATTGGCATAAAACTTTCACTCGTGAAATTTTGTAAACATATCGGCATTATAACGGAAGTTATTAACAATAAATTAATTTCCTGGAATATGTACATTTGTATGGGAGGTATATGAAATTGTGAACCGATTTTACCGATTTTTAACATAGTTGATCCTGGTACCAAGTGTTGTTCTCTTAGCCAGTTATGGGCGATAAAGTCATTTTCTGAAGGGGGCTTTATATGGAGGGTAGGGTCAATTATGGACCGATCCTTATAAAATTTTACAAAGAGATTAATGTTCCCATAAAACATGTTTGTGCCGAATTTCACCGCTATTTATGCTTCTCTTAGCCAGTTATGAGCGATAAAGTCATTTTCTGAAGGGGACTTTATATGGGGGGTAGGGTCAATAATAGGCTTATCCTTATAAAATTTTACAAAGAGATTAATGTTCCCATAAAACATGTTTGTGCCGAATTTCACCGCTATTGATGCTTCTCTGAGCGATAAAGTAGTTTTCTGAAGGGACTTTATATGGGGGGTAGGGTCAATTATAGGCCTATCCTTATAAAATTTTACAAAGAGATTTATGTTCCCATAGAACATGTTTGTGCTGAATTTCACCGCAATTTATGCTTCTCTTAGCCAGTTATGGGCGATAAAGTCATTTTCTGAAGGGGGCTTTATATGGAGGGTAGGGTCAATTATGGACCGATCCTTATAAAATTCTACGAAGAGATTTATGTTTCCATAAAACATGTTTGTGCCGAATTTCACCGCTATTGATGCTTGTCTTAGCAAGTTATGAGCGATAAAGTCATTACCTGGAGGAGGCCTTATATGGGGGCTAGGCGAAATCGTGGACCGATATTGCCCATTTTCAATACCAAACAAACTGCATCAACTAGAAGTATCTATGCAAATTTTCAGCTCGCTAGCTACTTCCATTTGGACTCTATCGTGTTTTCAACAGACAGACAGACGGACGGACATGGCTAGATCGTTTTAGAATCTAATAAGGACCCAGAATATATATACTTTTATGGGTCTTAGACGAATATTTCAATGTGTTACAAACGGAATGACAAAAACAATATACCCCCCATCTTTTTTGATGGTGGGTATAACAAAACTATCACCTCACAGACTGTTAAAGAGCGTACTAAATGTAACAAATGTTAACGTATGTTATGTATTTAAAATAATATAATAAAATAAAATATGTAAAATATAATATGTATATAAAATATAATCAAAATTTTGGCCAAAGATTATTAATTTGATCGTGAAAAGAATTATGAATCGACAGACGGTCATACGTGGCTAAATCTAATCAGAAATCAAATGTTTTTAGAAAAAGTTACACATTTAATTGGATTTTTTAAAAATGTTTATTATTTATGACAAAAAAATTTAAATCGACCAGGAATCGAACCGGCGATGCTCGGTTTGTTAATTCTCTATTTCATCCATTGCACCACATCATTATTTTGTCTTTCGTTAACTAATATTTTTCATATAAAAATGCCGTGTTATTTCCTGTTTATACAAAACATTGCTGCTGAATAACTTTTATTAACACTGATGTTGCTGAATAGCATAAAAAATTAAACAATTACACTTTCTCAATGTGTACATTTTATTTGATCGTGGTTTAGCAACAATTTTTTACACAAACAGGAAAGACAATTTCTATGTGAACATCATTAATTGCAAAGAATTACGAAGCTAGATAATAGTGTAGTGGGTATGACGTAGAACTGGCAACTGAGAAATCTTAAGTTCAAACCCTGTTCGTCATGGACACTTTTTATTTAATTTTTTGCGAAAAATAATACATTTTTGAGTCCCTATGGGTGGTACAAGAAATTGTGGACCGATTTCGATTTTTAACACAGTGGATCACCGTACCAAAAACTATATGTCTGACAAAATCAACAATATTTGTGCCAAATATTTTATGAATATCATTATGTAGTAATTAGTAATATGCGTTTAAGTGATTCTCGAAAGGGGACATTGTATGGGAACTACGACCAATTATGGACCGATCGTAAACAAATTTTACAGTATCATTTATGTATACAAAAGCAATATTTGTGCCAAATTTTGTATGAATATCTTTATTTGGTAATGAGAAATATGCGTTTAAGTGATTTCGGAAGGGGACCTTGTATGGGAGCTATGACCCAATTACGGACCGATCGTATACAAATT